>NW_015546074.1:2135493-2142329 GCF_001515605.1 Sinocyclocheilus anshuiensis
TCTCCCAGACTCAGACTTTAAATCGTGAAGAAAATAAAAAAAATAAAATAGTAATAATAATAATAATAATACAGCAATAAAAATATATTATATGATAAATATAAATATAATTATAAATGGTCAAATATAAATTATCTATATTTATAATCTAAATAAATAATCTAAAATAATAATCTACTTAATATAATAAACATTCATTTAATATAAAACAACATATTTTTTAATTATTGTATTTTGGACATATTTTGTATTATTTCACACAAAAAATGTGAAAAAAAACTGTACTTAACTCTAGAAGCATTTCAAGAGCTCATCTGTTTAGCAACCATTTAGGCTGTAGTACTGAAACAACTCCCACACAATCCCTCAGCACACGCACACACACACACACACACACACACACACACACACACACACACACAGACAGAGTCAGTCTTTTCTCATGTCATTCTAAGTAACTAAATGACTCATTCTTCTCCATCCACTAGTCGGCTTAATAGTAATGCAATCTAGCCATGAGTCACAGACTTTCCTGGTAATGTAATAGGTCTTCACTTTCTAGGGTGTATGAAATATGACAACTCAAAGAATGATTCCTTTTATAATCAAATTTTGTGAAGTTATTGGTCATACTGGTCAACAGTAAAGCACAGAATAAATAGAAAAGAGTCTGAAAGCAATAAATGAAGACTAAGTAGGTTGTGTGAAGAAATTATTACTGTAAAATCCATATACAGATACAATAGTGGTATACTTTAAGTAATTCACAGTAAAAACAAACCTTGACCACATTTTCAAAACTTCCTAGTGTTTAACTCCTATAAGCTAAAAATGTCATAACTTTGTAAATAAACTACAGCATGTGGGCATTTCCTGACATTTCAGTTCAGTAAACCTTAAGTTAACCTGCTTTTTCTAGTGGTTTGGATAACTGTCTTGATGCCTTTATTGGTTATGATTTAGTGTGTTGGGCAAAGTATCTGTGTGTTATAAATAAAATGTTTTCTTTTCATGTTTGTTCATGCTAATAAGAGAAATAGCCACGGTAAAGCAAAAAGATATGAGGGCAAGGACATAAATATCATTATTAGTGTATGGTTTGTGTGTCTGTTGTCTGACCCCTATTTTCATGTTTTTATAGCAGGATAACATAGTAACCAATGCCAAGGTCATCGCTCTCTAGCAGCTGGGCTGAAGTTTCTCAGCAAGCGCCATGCTCAAGAGTGCCAGACTGCACGTATACATTTTCTACTCAACTTATAGTATGCATAATCATATTAATATTTGTAGTTATTAACAACATCAAACTACTTGATAATCTCAAAGTGTAGTTCTTTTTCCAGTTAAAAAATTTAATAAATACAAAAATGATTAGTTGTTAATAAAGGTTTAAGTAATGTTAAGGCCATGGTCTTACAGTAACATATAAACACCAGAAGGACTGTTTTGTACTCCCCACAGCACATATGATAAATATTTCATCAACAGTTATAGAAGTGTTATGGATTAAAGTAAATATCACATATCCAGAAGAGGGCAGTATTAAGTATAGACACCAAGGAAGTCTAACAAATGCAGATTGCATGATGCTTTTAGTTGAATTACACTAAGAAGGGAGTTATGCCATACTCACTGTAAACGACTGAGCACTTGACTTTTATATGTAATATTTTATACACATAAATGTTATGCAATTTAATGACAGTACACGTAAAGAAATTAACAATATACATTTACTTTTACATTTGAACATATTTAGATATAAGCTTAGCATGTGCAGGATGATGATGATGCATCAGCCAATGTGTTATTAAGGGAAATAAATAAAAACCCATTAATGTAAATGTCATTAATGTAAAATACAAAATCAGCAATTTTATTTATTTTTACAATTTAGTCAAATAATTGAATAACCAAAAGACAAAGGAGAATCCCAGTAAAAGAGATTCATCTGAAAAGTACATTTATTATATGACATATATGAACATATGCATTTAACTGCCAGTATATTATGAAGAAATTAAAGATATGCCATAATAGCAACTTTCAAATTGAACGATATGTTTTAATGAAGTGCAAAGATGACATATTGAATAATAACTCTGAATTACAATAATTATTAAATCTAAAAAAAGAAAGAAAAAACAAAAAACCATTAATGGCATTAAAAAACACATTTTCTTGATTTCAGCACAGGACATAAATCTTTTAAAGGGGTCATATGATGTTGCTAAAAAGAACATTATTTTGTGTATTTGGTGTAATGAAATGTGTTTATGCGGTTTAAGGTTCAAAAAACACATTATTTTCCACATACTGTACATTATTGTTTCTCCTCTATAATTCGCGTTTGAATCGTCAGTGGCAAATTCTTTAAATATAAAAACGTACTTACGGTCTGTGAGTCAGAACAGCCGGCATTGTAATCTACTCTACCAGGATCAGGAAACAGTCCTCCATAAAATGCGCTGCACACATCGGAATATTTGGGTCAAACTGTTCTGGAACAGTGTTGTTCCACGGATCAGCTCTAGGCATGACGAAGCGGATATCATCCTCTTTTGGAAGACCAAACAAAGTAGTTTCGCTTTCACAACGAAACACACAGCGCCTTCACGACATGGCGGCGGCAACAATACTACAGCGAGAATAAAAGTTACGCCTTCTTTCTTTGCGTGAACATTTGGGCGGCATTATGCAAATCTTCCCACATAGTGATGTAGATATGTGGGGGCGTGTTAAAACGAGCCATTTTAGCTAGGTGTGGTTGACTCTTAACTTTTATAAAGAATATCTCTTTGGATTTGAGACTTTAGTCTTTGCAACTTTACAGATCTTCTTTATGCACCAAGAGCTTGTAACACTCCAAAGAGAAAGGAAAAATGTAAATCGCATCATATGACCCCTGTAACAGTATTGTAAGTCAGGCAGCCAAGTTAATAACATATGCATTTCAGTAAAGACACAAATATTCCAGTGGGACTTTTTGTCATTTTTCTGTCAAATTACATGAGTGATGGTGTTGCCACATCAATACATTTTATAGGAGCTATGTAAATATTAATGTGCGATGTCATGTGACTGTGGGAAAATGTGGGCGTGTCATTAATTATTTGAGAGTTAAAACACCTGTTGTGGGTAGGGGATGTCAGGGAAAGAAGGGGGTGAGTGTGGGAGCACACATTTTTTGTTGACCTTATATTCATTCAAACTTTTGTATTGATTCAAATCTTCTGATCCTTGAAGAAATGCCTCAATGTTTGTCAAGTATTCGGTGGATAAAATAAATCTCAAGACACAAACGTAAAGGATGATTGACATGTCACAAATTATTCCCTCACTCAACTCCTGCAGCTTTAGTTAGTTTTTAGGCCGCTACACACTTCCCTTCATTGGAAGATTGCTTCCAATCTTCATTGCCAGATTGCTAATGCTTGTTACTATAGATTTGTTTGTAGCTCAGTTGCAGCTCTGCAATAGTCTGGGGAATCTTGTCCCATGGAGCATTTGGGAAGCGCTGCTACTTCACCCCATACTTGGAGATTTGTTTTTAGATTATAGTCTTGTGCATAGTTTTGTGTTTATAAGTGTACACATTATGTTATTATGAAGTGCAAACTTATATCCATTAGAAACCACAAAATCCTCTCTCTTTGACAGCAGAAGACAGTAAAAAGCCATATTTTTAAATGGAATTTGAATGACTCTTTGGTTAAAACCATTTCAACTCTGAAGTTTTTAAGCATTTTCCAGCAATTAAATCGCCTCTCAGTTCACAGTTCTGGTCGAGTCATTGCATTGAGGAAGACATCATGGTGACCTTGACAACAGAGCAAGGATGTTTAGTTATGCATGTGTTGTCATGATGAGCACACATGCTGCACAGGGGAGCTCCTTGTGTCAACAGACTATTCCTTCCACTTGGAACTTGAAAACAAGTGTGTCACTGTTAAAACCCAGTTTATGTGACCAGTGAAAATACTGCACAACAACGCAGAGTATAAATTACAACACTCTAAATGACACCTGAATTTCACCACTGTAAGGTGAAGCTCTTTAATTCATATTGATGAAATACATTTATGCCTGCATCACAATAAAGATGCTTCAAGAGTAGCTTCAGGATAACTCCACCAGCTTTATTGCAATAGTTAAGCAATAGTTTACTCAAAATGAAAATTTTCATTTACTTTCCTCATGTTGTCACTTTCTTTCTTCTTTGGAACACAAAGGAAGATTGTTGGACTGACATTCATTATATGGACATGGTCAGATATCACATTCAAATGTTTACAGACAAGTTGTAAATGGTAGCTGGTCTTAGCTGGTCTCCCAGCCTGGCCAGCTAAGACCAGACTGACGAGCTAAAGAAGTGGCCAAAACCCCTCTTAAACTAGCCTGCTGACCATCTGACCAGGCTAGACGACCAGCTAAAACCAGCCAACCAGCTTAGGCTGGTTTTAGCTGTTTTTTTGTGTTTTTTTTTAGCAGGGCTGTAATCAGCAAATTAACCTGTTTGCTAATAACGGCAATCTCATAATTGACCAGCCTGGCTAAGCTGGTTTTAGCTGGTCTCCCAGCCAGACCAGCTAAAGAAGTGGACACTACCCCAAAACCAGCTTGCTGACCAGCCAAGACAAGGCTGGCGACCAGCTAAAACCAGTCAACAAAGTTTTTATAGACAGTCTCATATTTGACACTATATATAAAAATTTTGGTTTTCATGAAGGTCGGCAAATCAAATTTGATTTTATAAGTTGGTGCTGGCCATGTTTGTTGGTTAATCTTAATGATATTTAGAGAATTTGACCCAAAGAAGAGGCATACCAGTTTTCAACTTGATTTAAGCCAAGGAAAAATCCTTTTTCAGATTATTTTTGTTTTAGCGTCCCCTGTTGAAAGAACTGGACAGAACTTGGAATCCGTATGTCCTGCTGTCTATATGTGTATCAAGTTTCAATAAGTTTGGTAATAATTTAGATTCTAGTCTTTGGGGCTTCAGAGTTATGAACCCAAATGCAATCGCCTTATTGTAGCGCCACCCAATGTGGGGCGGATGTGTGTTTGAGCGGTGCACGTTTGGGACCATCCTGCCAAGTTTGGGCTCTCTCCAATTTACGGTAATACACTTTTAGGGCAATTAAATAATAGAGAAGAGGAAAATCAGTAACAATATCAGTAAGTCAGAACAGTGAAAACGAGTTATCCCGTCCTCAGATAGAGTAAACTCGTTTCACTGCCTTGTTTGCTACATTTATTGTTTCATTTGTTATTTTTGCAGTCTTCCAAACAAGAAGGTAAGCTGGTGTTTTGTGTGTAACTGATAAAAGTAACCTAGCGTACGCCGTTAGTTTTGCGTTCGAGTCGTTATAGAATGTCTTTGAGAAGTTCTGGGACGACGTGTGCAGTTTGCGGCTGTCACAATAACAGAACGAAATTAAACTTGTGGCTAAAACAAGAGTGTTATGATCACAAACCGTTCACAAAATCAGAGTGCTCCTGTCCACAGTGGTTTTCCTTCTATCGACTGCCTACTGCCGAAGAGGACAGAAGGATTTGGCTTCGGAACCTCTATTTGAAAAAGCCTCCGAATAATCTGTACGTGTGCAGCTTTCACTTTGTTGACAAGAAACCTACAGCAGAGAATCCTTATCCAACACTATGGCTTGGCTATTACAGACCTCCGGAAAAGAAGCGCCGTAAACTACAAAGAAAATATACCAGAATGGTGTCTACAGGTGTGCTTAAAGTTTCATTCACGGGGGCAATACATACGTACATAGATACACTACCAGTAAAAAGTTTGGGATAATTATGATTTTTTTTTTTTTAAAGAAGTCGCTTATTCTCACTAAGGTTTCATTTATTTAACTAAAAAATAATATTGTTGCTATATATGCTTGCTGAAAATCGTCTCAGGTTACATATGTAACCATGGTTTCATATGTAAGGACACTGCGTCCTCTAGGGGTCGCTATGGGGAATGTCTCGTCGTGACCCGTGTTTGAAGCATACATTGAAAAAACACCAACAACACGTTGGCCGGCGACAGCCATGACGTCACTACCGGTGCGACTATAGTATAAATAGGTGCCGGGAGAACACATCATCCACTTCTTCATCTGAAGTTTGCGTCTGAAGCATGGCAAGAAACCTAGAGGACGCAGTGTCTTGTTCCCTACTCAGGGAACCATGGTTACATACGTAACCTGAGACGTTCCCTTTCAAGGGAACTTCGAACTGCGTCCTCTAGGGGTCGCTATGGGGAACGGTATACCCATGCCACCATGCTGAGGGGAGTGCATGCCAGAAACCATGGCGAGCACTAAGTACCAACTCTACCATAGCCATGGGAGTTGCCCCTGGGACGTTAAGACGGCTGTCAGTGACATTATCCCCTACGGCCAAAGGCCTAGGCTACATACCCCAAAAACTTACCTGTTAGGGCCAGAACTCCTGGGCTCGGGGTAGAGCTCAAGGCCTGGAATCAAGAATAGATTCCTTTAAGGGCATACGACCAAGAGCCAAGATCATACTAAATCATACTAAGTCTTGGCCTGTCACACAGGGGCTACCGCATGCTCTGCATATGCTAAAGGAACCTTAGCTGAGGGAACACAGCACCCAGCTCTGAACGAGAGGGGGCTCGACCTACAGTACGATCGTTAGAGCTAGCCAAAAAACTCATCAGAGAGGCAGAGGAAGGGCCTAGTTCGCCTGATGCTGCTGGTTCCAGGTGCTCTGGGAAACACAGAGAACTCAACTTTTATGTTTGAGGAGTCATCAACTCAATCTAAGGCTTTATAATGCTGGAGTGGCTAGCAGTAAATCTCTAG
>NW_015546074.1:2142778-2143327 GCF_001515605.1 Sinocyclocheilus anshuiensis
AGGCTAATAACGCGTAACCCTTACCATACAGGATTTCAGAAAAGTGCGCAAAGTATAACGTGCACACTTACCACTATGTGGATTTTAGATTTTAGAAAGTGTTCAGCGTGCACACTTACCACTATGTGGATTTCAGAAAGTGCACAAAGCTTAGCATGCTTAGCATGCATAGCATGGATTTAAGAGCTTCCCAAGCATCTACTCACAGATGCCCGGAAGTACTGAGCCAAACGGGAATGGCAAGCTCAAAGATAACCCTCTGAGACAAGAGGAGCACTGCTTGAGACAGCATTTCACAAGAAGGTTCTCGCAAATGCCACCTATACTTCCCGCTCAATGTCTCAGCAAGAGGGGATATCCTGGTGACCAGGAAGCCCCTCAGGGCGACCTAGATACGGCGTACCAGATAGGGCAGCCTGAAAGCATAAGCCCAGCCTGGACGTCCAGGAAATTTTGCAGTGCCGTGCCGGGGGTCTGATGATCAAGAAGGCTCCCGCAGAAGCCTGTGATCTGGCCGCATGATCCAGGAAGCATGAAGCCGAAACCAGG
>NW_015546074.1:2144702-2145661 GCF_001515605.1 Sinocyclocheilus anshuiensis
CAGCTTAGGGGGTGCCCATCGAGGACCTACCCTAGAAAGGGACAGAAACACACAGGTCCCGGGAAACACTGCAAAGAAACTAGCAGAAGGGTTATACACACAACCACCAGTTCATTAGATACACACATACATATATTTAAATATCCATATATTAGACATGGATCGTCCTCACCCACCATGGCTCCCGCGTCGGAGCTCTGTCCGGAGAAGCCTCTAGACCGGACCATCAGTAAGGTGGTTACTATGATTTAACCATAGAACCAACCAAAAACATCATAGGTCCAGAAGGAGACTGTTATGCAGGAAGCTTCCACCTAACCTCGGTCAGGTGGAGATATGGTGGTTACAGGGGAATTAGGAAGGGGAAGAAAAGGGTAGATGATACACCACCTGAGGGAAAGATTGGATACCTAAGTATTACTCTGATCCGGACGAAAGCGCTGACGCCTTGTCTGGATCACATCCCTCAGGTCTTGCCTACCTCCCTTTGACCCACAATACTTCCTACCCCTACCCGCAGGCGGAGGAGGAGCGCGAGTCGCAACACTAGCCTTCTGTGCTCGTCTCTGATCCTCAAACCGAGACGGGTCAGGACCCCTGGGTTGTTCGGGCTCAGACATGGACCTTCGTGGAATGAAGGATTTGAAGGCCGCTGAGCGCGTGTTCGCCTCCCTGAATTTCTCGACCACCGTCTTTCTTCTCGATATCTGCCAGGTTCACCCACAGATGTCTCTCCGTCACTACCATAGCCGCCATGGACCTACCCATAGCAGAGGTGGCCTGCTTAGTAGCACGGAGAGCGAGATCCGTGGTGCGGCGCAACTCGGCTACCTCATCAGGAGAAAGGCCCTCGCCTTTATCCAGGTCTTTCAGCAGGTCAGCCTGATATGCCTGGAGCACCGCCATCGTGTGCAGCGAAGCAACAGCCTGACCTGCTGCTGCGTATGCCCTGCCATTCA
>NW_015546074.1:2146210-2160934 GCF_001515605.1 Sinocyclocheilus anshuiensis
GTCTCACCCATAGAGAGATAGCTGGCCAGCATCTCTATAGGGGGCATCTTCTCATAGCCGTTTTCGCGCATCGCATCGATGTTGGCATAACTGGTATGCTGGAATCAATGGATGCATGAGGAAAATGGCCTCTTCCATTCCTTCTCGATCTCTGTATGGAGATCAGGAAGAAAGGAAGGCTCACCTGAGCTGGAGGGTTATGGCCAGAAAGATAACGTTCATCGAGATGACCTCGCGACGTCACTTTCTTTGCCTGCTTCCACGGCAAGTCAAGCCTCGCCGTGGCGCGATCCATAACCTCTAAGAGCTCGTCATACGCAGGGCAGGAGGATTGGGAAGGCTCAGCCTCAGCTTCTTTGCCCTCCTCAGACATTTCCTGCTCTTCCTGGGCCGAACCCAGCAGAGCACTGGCCCCTGGATCAGATGATGTTAATGAAATAACATCATCCTCCAGCGGCTCACTCTCGTCCACAGCCGACGATTGCGAGAGGAAAAACCCCTCTTTAAACTCATCTGCCAGATCCACGAGCGTGCGATCCCCACGAGCTTATTCTCCTCCGTGCCTCAGCAGCGGCGGGGCCTGAATCGCAGGAAGCAGATAGCTGCCCCTCTTTCCTCGAAAAGAGAGACAAACGAGAGCAGAGCTTTTTCATTGGAAAATGCTCGCATTGCACGCCGATTGCCCCTTCAAGGACATCGCGTGCGTACTCTTCGCCCAAACAAACAACGCATAGATTGTGTGTGTGTCATCAGATGTCAAATAACGACGACACGGATGCACACATCCTCTAAACACTTTGCTAGTGCTCACCATAATGATATAAATAGAGATCGCTCTTACCACAGAAATGCACGCTTCAAACAAAAGAGTCAGTGAAGACGAAGAAGAGGATGATGTGTTCTCCCGGCACCTATTTATACTATAGTCGCACCAGTAGTGACGTCATGGCTGTCGCCGGCCAACGAGTTGGTGTTTTTTCAATGTATGCTTCAGACACGGGTCACGACGAGGCGTTCCCGAGACGTTCCCCATAGCGACCCCTAGAGGACGCAGTTCGAAGTTCCCTTGAAAGGGAATTAGCTTTGCCATTGCAGGAATTAATTACTTTTGAAATTACTCAGATAGAAAACAGTTATTTTAAATTGTAATAATATTTCACAATATTACTGTTTTACTGCATTTTTTAATCGAATAACAATTGTAATAATATTTCACAATATTACTGTTTCACTGCATTTTTTAATCGAATAAATGCAGCTTTGGTGAGCATAAGATACTTTAAATAGTGACAGTAGTTTTAGTAACACTTTATTTTACTGTGTTTTTGTTACATATGTAACATGTACTGACTATAGTAATGTCGGTAAATCATGCACAATGCAATAGCCTTGAACCAAACTCTTGAATCCTAACCCTAGTTAGTACATGCTGTTAATTAACATTACTCAGTACGTAAATGTATAATCCCCCCCATCCCCCCCATTCATTTGTATTTTTTTTGTTTTTCACTACATCAGTGGGTCTTTATATCTATATAGCTGCTATTATAAGGGGTCACTTGTGAAGGGAGTCATATTAAGGGGTCCGTGGTATCAAAAAGTTAAAAAAACCCTTGTTTAATGTATATATGTACACCGATCAGGCATAACATTATGACCACTGACAGGTGAAGTGAATAACACTGATTATCTCTTCATCACGGCACCTGTTAGTGGGTGGGATGTATTAGGCAGCAAGTGAACATTTTTTCCTCAAAGTCGATGTGTTAGAAGCAGGAAAAATGGGCAAGTGTAAGGATATGAGCGAGTTTGACAAGGGCCAAATTGTGATGGCTAGACGACTGGGACAGAGCATCTCCAAAACTGCAGCTCTTGTGGGGTGTTAAGTGGTCCGAATCTGTCAAAAGTGGTCCAAGGAAGAAACAGCGGTGAACAGGCAGCCAAGGCTCATTGATGCACGTGGGGAGCGAAGGCTGGCCTGTGTAGTCAGATCCAACAGAAGTGCTACTCAAATTGCTCAAGAAGTTAATGCTGGTTTTGATTGAAAGGTGTCAGAATACACAATGCATCGCAGTTTGTTGCGTATGGGGCTGCATAGCCGCAGACCAGTCAGGGTGCCCATGCTGACCCCTGTCCACCGCCGAAAGCGGCAACAGTGGGCACGTGAGCATCAGAACTGGACCACTGAGCAATGGAAGAAGGTGGACAAGCCGCCGGAGGCAGTGTGATGCTTTGGGCAATGTTCTTCTTGGAAACCTTGAGTCCTGCCATCCATGTGGATGTTACTTTGACACGTACCACCTACCTAAGCATTGTTGCAGACCATGTACACCCTTTCATGTAAATGGTATTCCCTGGTGGCTGTGGCCTCTTTCAGCAGTATAATGCACCTTAGCTAGGTTGTAATATTATTTACAGTATGATCAGCTGTGTACTGTATAAAAACAATAAAAGTCAATATGTCTGCATTTACATATCTAACTAAACATGTGTTTTTACAAATAACTGTCTCATTCCTTACAGATGAGTGCGGTGGCGCAAGTAGTGAGGATGTTACATACCGTGATGCTCAGATTCTGGATGGATCCTACACTGGAAGACCAAAATAATGTGCTTTGATGAGATCCAACATCAATACAACAAAGAGTTTGGTTTCAAACAGTGTGCGTGTCGATTTCAGTGCTTCCAGAAGAGCTGTTGAGCTTAATTCAGAGCTGTTGTTCCTTAATTCAGTCATAACTGATCTGTCACATCATTTTGGAGTTTCTTGGGATTGTTAGTGTGTGGATTGACATAATGGCTGAACCGCTTGTCCCACCAGCTACCCCATGACACCTTCACTTTGACCAAAGCGACCTGCACTTCAGCAGGTTCCTCAGTAACACATGCATCATTAGTCTCTGTTCAGAGAGTGTGCTTTAACCAAAGAACCTGGATGCAAAAAGTGAGAAAGTAACACGCAAAAGGGAGAATGTTATGAAAATCTCAGTCATAATTCATTTTTATTGTAAGGGAAAAAAAGATGCAATGAAAGTGAATGATGCTAAACATCTCCATTTTCTGTTTCACGAAATAAAGTCACACAAATAAAGTGAAATTCTGTCAGAACCACTATCGTCAAAGATGATTGACAATTAGCATACAGTTTGGATTGGCGTTATGGTTCTGTTCTGGGCAAGAACTCCCTGCGCCTCCATGCAGCCTAGCATGGATGAGAGCAGGGAGAGCAGCAATAACCCCCCAGGGTAAACAGAACAGAACCAACATAAATGTATTGCAGATATCGTTAAAGTTCAATAATGTTATGTACACATTTTAGAATTAGTCTGATTCAAGGAGAATCAGAAGGCTGAATCCTGACTGACAGAGGAGGAGCTGGGGATGGAGGAGGGCAATTAGCTATTGAGCAATGCGAAAACTGCTGATAATACTGAGGGACCTTATATATGAATGCTTAGATAGGTGTCGTATTCCCATAGGTTGATGGGGATCAGCTGAAGGTCAGCTGATGCGAGCTTGACTAACGTGACCTGCCAGAACTAACGCTACGCTTGATTTATCTTTGCTTTTTGGGTGAACTAACCTTTTAATAATTCAAATTGTGTAATAAAGGATGAAGTTGGTTTAAAATGTAAAATGAAAGGATATAGTAGATTCTTTAAACATGAACTGTATATGCACTGTAGACATATATAAAACAGAAAAAAAACTATAATGCCTTTGCTCATCACCCTAGTGTCAGACTCTGTTCCGTGTTTTGTGGTTGTTTTCCTCATGTGCCTTCCTTTCCCATGTTTAATTTGTCCCAGGTGTTTCCCATGATGTTTCATTGCTCCCAGGTGTGTCTCGTCATCCCCTCCTCCCTCTTGGTCTCCTCGTTCCTTGCTCCTGCACCGTAGCGGATCGTGACAGAATACCGGACTAAAAAGTAAGTGGCACCCCCTCTCCCCGTTTTGATTTCCGTTTTTTGAAAGTTTTTGCTTTGTTGTTTTTCCCGTGCGTTCCTCCACGTCCCCAAATGGAGGAACGATTCTCCCAGGTGTGTCTCGTCATCCCCTCCTCCTGTGTATAAATAGGGTTCCCTGTGTGTGCTCCAGCGTGCGGTATTGTTTGTCTACAGTGCTATGTGTGATTTTCCCCGTGAAAATGAATAAATTCCTTGGTTTCTGTACTCTTGGTCTCCTCGTTCCTTGCTCCGTGTTCCCGCACCGTAGCGGATCGTGACACCTAGCCTATTTTTTATTTTTTTATTCGTTCATCTAATCTGTCACATTCCCTTTTTTAGCAATTGTTAATATACCTTTTGCTCAGTCATTTCATGTTGGCTTTAATAAAAATGTTGATTGTGGGAAACAAAAGTCTGCTTTTTTATTATTCAAATAAATGCTGTTCTTTTGAACTTTTTATCCATCAAAAAAAAAAAATCTGCATATTAGAACAATTTCTGTATCATTTGACACTGAAAACTCAAGATTTAGCTTTGCATCACAGGAATACATTACATTTGTAATATTTCACAATATTACTGTTTTACTGTATTTTAAATCAAATAAATACAGCCTCGCATGTAGTAATACTTTTGTCCTGAGAAAACAATTCAGATTTTATTTAAAATCTACCTTCATCAAAAGATGACTCATGTCTGAGTGTACATTAGTGTGGTTTTATTGTGTTCAGTTGTTACCCAACATTAGTACAAAATATTAAATGATGAATGCATTTTAGCAATTGGACTTTTGACTCAAAATCTTATATTTTCCTTAACATTGATCACGTTCATTGTATTAACATCCCAGACATCAAGAACGTTTGTGCCAAATGTGGATGCAAGCTTTCACATCTGCCTAGATATGACATGTCTGAACACTATAGGCCACACCAGATATGTTTTGCTATCTGTTTCTTTTGGTCTACCATTCGTATTGTGGTACTGTATATGGCCCAGATGACAGCACACAACTGAGAACCACATGTGGTTTAGCTTTAGCACACCAGCAGAGGGCCCCCAGTACTAGTACATCTTTGAACATTGAAAGTACTACAGCATTTAATTGAACATTCATTACGTCCAGACAAAAAGCAAAAACGTATTTTTATTAAAAAATTTTTTTTTCTTAAACTGCTTGTGATTTATTTATTTAAACAAATAAATGCCACTGGTTTGGTATTCTGTTATCTAATTTAATGGCCACAAACTTCTTTTTATTAAATGTTTTTTTTTTCTTGAAAACTGCTTGTGCTTTATTTATTTATTTAAATAAATGCCACTGGTTTGGTATTCTGTTATCTAATGGCATTCTTATGTAAGTGTGACTCCATTGTTAAAATGCTTTTTTTTTTGGAGCCAGTGAATGTAAGAGATTTGATTTCAAGAAATCGAACTCGATGTGAAAAGTCTCTGCTTGCAGATAATCCAGCCAATCGCTGCTCGTCAGGTGACGTCACTCGATGAAAGGGAATTCTGTATCAAACACGCGCAGCAGATCAGATCACACAAAACCGAGCTGTTGCTTTAAACCCATGCCTGCCCCGGGGTCATGCAGTTAGATCGTCCTTGTTTTCATGTCGGAGTTTGTGCATTTGCAGATATTCGGATTAACATATGGAGGGGTGTAAGTGAATAAACAGGCTCGTTTAAAGCGCTTTTGTCCAGGACGTGTCTGAAGCTTTGATGTGCATGCTGATGGTAGATCAGATTACAGGCATCAGACCGCAGGCTTTCATCTGAGCTCTTACTTCAGAGCTGGACACGGGACGGGTTCAGACCTCAGCGGCGAGCACACTGGTTCACATCCCGAGCAGCTTTCCGTAGGAGACGGCAATCTCACGAGCGACTCATTATCGGTAAGAAAGTGTTGCACACAGTTGCAGCGCTGCTTTGACCGCACATAATATGAATCCAAAAATCAGTACCTTAAGGAAAACTACACGAAACACACACACACACACACACACACACACACACACACACAGTGCATGCATAGCTATAGCTTATAATTAATTTAAGGGACCTATTTCATTCGTCCATTACACTCTTTTTTATGTCAGGTCAAAAAGTTCAAACAGAAAAAGTTATTTAGGCTATGTTTTATACTATGCATTATTATGTTTTGAAGCCTGGTTTCAACATGTACACAACGCAATGTAGTATTACATGAATAACAACAACAACAACAATAGTAATAGATCTCTCTCTCTCTCTCTCTCTCTCTCTCTCTCGCTCTCTCTCTCTCTCTCTCTCTCTCTGATATCAAGTATATAACTGGCAAGTTAATAATTATCGGCCAAATTACAGTTTTTCTTTTTTTTTTTTCTTGAAGGAGGGTTATAATTTTTCTGATTTAGCCAGTTTTAATAAACAGTTATATATACAGTTAATATGTCAATATATAGTTGTTTACATATAATATATAAATGTGCAATGTTCTTATGTTTTTTGCATATATATATATATATATATATTGAAGAAAAATGTGATATGCGATAACTCATTAAATAATGCGATATTCGATATGCGATACGATAATGCTTAAAGTGCCACATGCTCAGATGAAACAGTTTTACTCAGCTGTTGCTGAGTCAGTTCTGTGAACTTCTATATCTATCTTGTCATATATATATGGTTATTTGTATGTATGTATGTACCAAGAGTTCCTGTAAAACCACAACAAATTCCTTGTGTTTGCGCACACTTAAGTGGTGAATAAAGCTCATTCTGGTTCTGATTCTAATAAGAAAGCTCCCCTACAACAACTTCTGAAAGTGAACGGTATGTGTTTTACTCGAGCACTAATTTTAACATTAGTGTAATCATTTTAACATGAGTTTAGGAAAAATAAAACACTGCTTAGTATTTACTCTTTGATTTCAATATGCACGGATTCTTATTTAAGCTACAAAAGTTATTTAGGTAAAAGCAGTGAGTGATTTTCTCTTTGTCTTTTGTTCATGGCCCCAAATATTGCAAGCTGTAGCAATATGCATATTGCGATATGTACATTTGCGATATTTCGATAATTTCTATATATTGCACAGCCCTAGTGTGTGTGTAAATTATCATGTTATTATTAAGTCTGATAGATCATTATTGGCCAGTATTACTATATTTTTAATGATCGGCATCTGTATGTTGTTAATTATCTGAATTGGCTGATACTTCCAGCTAAATAAAATCATATAGAAGGACTTTTCTTCCAACTCAGTCAGTGTTAAACCTCTTTAAAAATTAAACATCTACAGATTATGCCTTTTTATTATGCTTTATTATGAACATTAAAAACGCACAGAAGGGTATTTATTTATAATAGTAGTCATTGTTTGCTTGGTGTTCACACCGTTTTGAAAGATAATGCAAATAGTGTCCTCCATTAATCATTCATCAAAGGATTTGTGCTTTCACAGTGTATGTGGGAAAGACCTTTCACAATGCCCCAGGTACTGATCCTCTCCAGTTTTCCTCTTCAGTGGATACTTGTCCTTCCACTGTGTGTTATGGTATGTTTCGTTCATATTAACACCTTTTGCTAGAAATGATATTCTGAGATTTGCTCTAAATGACTGTACACTATCATTTACACTACCTTTTACTTGCACTCCAATTTGGTAAACCTCCAATGATATTATGGAATAATTAATCATGTTTCATGCTCCTCACAGATTGCAGTTATGGCAGAGGAGAGAAGAGATTGCAGGGAGCAGGAATACAAGGATACGTTTGGAAACTGTATTCCCTGCCGGCAGTGTGATGCTGGACAAGAGCTATCCAAGGTTTGCCAGTTCTGCTCTAGGTTACTTATTTTTTCTTTTAGCCTAATTTGAAACATTGGTGCACGTATAAAACTTGTATTTTTAATTTCCTAAAACGATTACAGCTTAAATCAAGAAATAATATCCGAAGCACTCTGTTCCTTTGAATTGGTTCCCTTTGAGCTTAAAGAGTTAGTTCACCCAAAACTGAAAATTCTGTCATTAATTACTCACCCTCGTGTTGTTCGAAACCCGTAAGACCTTCGTTCATCTTCGTAACACAATTTAAGATATTTTTGATGAAATCTGAGGGCTCTCTGACCCTCCCATAGACAGCAAGGTAACTACCACGTTCAAGGTCCAGAAAAGTACCAAGATGATCGACAAAGTAGTCCGTGTGACATCAGTGGTTCAACTGTAAAGTTATGAAGCTACGAGAATACTTTTTTGTGCAAAGAAAACAAAAATACCGAATTTATTCCACATTTTCGTCTACTGCGTCACTTGTGGACGCGCGTTCACGACAGTATCATGACGTGAGCGTGTGGTGGCGCAAATAAAGTCGTTATTTTTGTTTTCTTTACGCAAAAAAGTATTCTCATAGCTTCGTAACTTTACAGTTGAACCACTGATGTCACACGGACTACTTTGTCGATCATCTTGGTACTTTTCTGGACCTTGAACGTGGTAGTTACCTTGCTGTCTATGGGAGGATCAGAGAGCCCTCAGATTTCATCAAAAATATCTTAAATTGTGTTCCGAAGATGAACGAAGGTCTTACGGGTTTCGAACAACACGAGAGTGAGTAATTAATGACAGACTTTTCATTTTTGGCTGAACTAACCCTTTAATTCTGGAATTCTTTCCGTTCAGCACCTACCACAGTCAGATTAATATGCAGATATATTTAGACCCTTATACTCAAGAGTTGTTTTTAAAAAAGACCATGTATGCGATTAAATCTGGGACCGAGAGAAGCGTTCCCATCAGTTTCACAGAGTTCATGAAAGACTTCCAGACCAAACTGGCCAAAAGCAAAGAGTTCACCAATAAAGAGGGGATGCCAATGTTTTGAATAGCTTGTCCCGACCGATTATTTATTGCTTCCTCCTTTTCATAAAGAGAGAGGGTAAACTGCTGTTCTCCTTTGTAGAGCGCTGGCCACGCTTTAATCAGTTACACCCACACTTCTGCTCACAATCTTCTATTTTTCCTTCAAGCCTTTTAATGTCATTGCCACCCATGAGAATTTCAAGGCCTTGTAAACACGGCATGTTAAGAAATTAAGTGGTTTTGTACTACAAACCTAATCTAAACGGAGGTCTGGGGTATTTCTGGAGTGTGGAAATCATTACACAGATTATGCCTGGGTAAATGCAGGTACATCAGGCTGCTGGATGTATACAAATGTAGTGCACATGCTACTTTTAACCACACGACTTTCATGTCGGTACACATGAACACACACTTATTGCTTATACTCTTCAATGCTTCAGATGTTTTCGGCCAATTGATGCTTTGGGGCCTGAGGAGGTAGTGAATGATTGCCTACTTTTTCCATTAAAGGGGTCATATGATGCTGCTAAAAAGAACATTATTTTGTGTATTTGGTGCACTAGTGGTTTACCCTATTCTTTGGACCCAAGGACAATATCATGTGGTGTTTCAGTTACTTTAGTTTCGATGTTAAAATATTTTCTCTTATCCCAGTTTAATATGCAGATACTAGTAGGAGTAGGTTTATTTTGTGGAGCTATCAAAACATTGGTTTGTTTGTTTGAACATCCCGACCTGCCCAGCAACAGCATCAGTGGCTCAACCAATGGCGTAGGTTTGGGGGCGGGGCTATCTGTTTGTTGTGACCAATGGTAGACGGGAGGAGTGCTGGGGAAACCTGTTTAAAAAGAGTCATTATCTTTACTATAGAAATTACACTTAACCTTAGAATAGCTGTAATAACGACAGTAACACCTTAATATTTTTGTTGTTTTAGTGTCTGACACTTCAGAAGCTCTTCCAGATGATTTGTTTTGTAAGAGCAGAAGAAAAGTTCACATGACGCCCTTTTGCTTGTTTCTCAGAGATCCATGACTAGTCAAACAGCTTGTAAAACCCCACCTACACACTGTTTTTCACCTAAAAGGGCGATAACAGCTAAGCTAAAGTTGTGTTGATAAGGCATTTTGTAATTGTTAAAGTGATAGTTCACACAAAAATGAAATCATTTACACAGCCTCATGTCATTCAAAACTGACTTTCCTTTGTGGAACAGAAAAGGAGAATTTAGCATGCAGATGCATCTAGTAGGCTGTTAACCACTGCAACTGGATCATCGAACCTCAGGAACTGAATCAGTTTGATTTGAGAACGAATCAGTCAGGTGGTTTTGTGAACTCAAACAACGATTCAAAGCTTCAATACATAGCAAATTGACACCTCAGTGGCATCTTGAGGTTGATCACAAATATTTAGTTAACAGTGTTTTAGTGATGTTTTATGCATCGCCCGCCCTCCCTTGGTGACGTGGTAACACAAGCTCCAATATATGTTTTACATTTTATTATATACATTTTGATGCAGTGTGCTTCACATTTGAGACAGAAGCACAGAAGTTTTACAACTGTACTGCCCATCGCTCTTGAAAAGATCTGACTCAAAAGATTTCTTCACAAATCGGACAAAGTTGAACAGAGCTTGGAACAACATAAGGGTGAATAAATGATGACTTTCATTGCTTTTCAACTATTGCTTTAAAGGATTCTGGAAATAAATCAGGGCTTTTGATAAATTATCTTCTCAACCCGTCAACAAATTCATCCTTATGCAGATGTGCAGTTTCTTCAAAACAGACCTCATAAACATTCACTCACATTCCTGACTGCTAAGCGTCATGGAGGATTGCATCTCAACTCAAATCTTAGCAACAGTCTTTTTTTTTTTGGCTTATTTTAGCCTTTTTAATATATTCACTTTCAATTCATTTAGTAAAGAAAAAATAAAGAATAAAGAAAGAAAAAATAAATATATATATATTTTTTTGTATAGACACACTAAAGTCTTTTGTAGGATCATTGATATTTTGCATTATTACATTATTTTTTATGACAATTAAGTACATATAAAGGTTATATATGGATCAAATAAAGTTTACATATTGCTGTAATGCAGTGATTTTTTTTTTATACTATAATTTTCCCAAGCTGAATTTATTTGAGCAAAATATTATTTTCTTCTTTTGATTTTGGGGTGACAGGTTTCATGAGATTTACCCTTAAAGCTTACCTGTTGGGTGAAGTAAGAAGTTCACCCTTTGCTTTGATAGGAAGTACTGATGAGCAATACTTTTGATTGATATATACAGTGGGTACGGAAAGTATTCAGACCCCCTTCAATTTTTCACTCTTTGTTATATTGCAGCCATTTGCTAAAATCATTTAAGTTAATTTTTTTTCCTCATTAATGTACACACAGCGGGTCTGAATACTTTCCGTACCCACTGTAGATTATATATTATATCTATAATAAATCTATTTATTATAGATTATATAGGAGCAGTTCTACCTGTTTGACTGACCAATGGGAGACGGGAGTTGTGTTGGGGGGAAACCATTAGTTTGTGTTGTGACTGCCTTTGACAGTTTTTGATAAAATTATAACAGGAGAGGACAGGAAATGATGGGGGAAACACTATTAGGAAATGTTGTGAGCCAGATTTGAACCATTATGAGAACCTAAGCCACAGCTCTGACACATCGACACATTCTGAGCAATATAATTTGGAGCCTGAATCCTCATTGTCTTTTTTCTTACGTCCAGCTAGGATTATGAAATGTTGCGAGCCAGATTCAAACTCATTTTGCCCTTATGAGTACCACAGATTATGGTGGTAACTACTAAGCCAAAGCTCTGACATTTAGACACATTCTGAGCCATATTTGCGAGCCTGAATACTCATTTACTTTTATCTGATGTCCAGCTAGGATTGTGAAATGTTGCAAGCCAGATTCGAACTGCCACTGCTCTTATGGGCATCACAGCTCATAGTAATAACTACTAAGCAATGGCTGTGACACAAAGACACATTCTGCTTTTGATATTTCTTTATTGAAATGATAACAGAGAGCGGATAGGAAATTATGGGGAAAACAGGAATAGGACATGTGGCGAGCCATATTCAAACTCCAATTGCCCTTTTGAGCACACAGCTCACAACAATAACTGCTAAGCCATGTATCTGACACGTATACACTTTTTGCTTTTTGAATTTTTTTTTATGAAATGATAACAGGGAAAGGACAGAAAATGTTGGAAGAAACAGGATTAGGAAATGTTGCGAGCCAGACTCGAACTCTAACTGTTTTTTTTTTTTGAGTGTCACAGCTTACATAAATAACTACTAAACCACGGCTCTGACACATACACTCATTCTGAGACATATTCAGAAGCCTGAATCCTTTTGGCTTTTATCTGATGTCCAGCTAGGATTATGAAATGTTGCGAGACAGATTCAAACCCCTGTTGCCCTTATGAGCACCGCAGCTCACAGTGAACAACCACAGCTTTGACACTTAGAAACATTCTGCTTTTGACATTTTTTCTTGAAATAATAACAGAGAGGACAGAAAATTTGGAGGAAACAGGATTAGGAAATGTTGCAAGCCAGATTCGAACTCCCGTTGCTGTTATGAGCACCGCAGCTCACAGTGATAACAACTAAGCCACGGCCCTGACACGTAGACACATTCTGTTATGACATTTTTTGCTGAAATGATAACACAGAGAGAGGACGGAAAATGTTGGGGGAAACAGGTTTAGGAAATGTTGCGAGCCAGATTCAAACTCGTATTGCCAATATTAGCACCACAGCTCGCAGTGAAATCTACTAAGCCACAGCTCTGACACGTAGACTCATTCTGAGCTGTATTTGGGAGCCTGAATAGCTTTTATCTCAGGTTCAGCTGTCTGTTTGAACTTCTAAACACTGGAAGATCCCAGCAGCACACTCCAACAGACAAACCACAGGGGGTTACAGAGCTCCTTAGATTTCTCTGTCCCCCTTTGCTCTCTTGTTGATTATCTCTCCGGGAATGGCATCATGCCTTCAAACAGAGAGGAATGTCTTATATGGGCTGCGGCCAGGCAACAACAGCTGTCTTTCTGTTCAGGCACCCTATATGCAGTCTTTGGAGGGCCTGTGTTGAGAGAACCAAATCGGTCTTCCCTAACAGTGGCTGAACCCCGTCTGATCCCCGGGCCAGGCTTTGTGGAGAGCACTTGTCATTGGCTCTCTCATGCAGGCCAGTAATCCATGTGTGCCCAAGCTGGGAAACTGGATCGAGGTGTAGAAAGAAGGCCCCTGTTTGAAGCCGATCTCCACGTTAATGATATATGAGCCTCTTCTCTAATCCAGCTCAGTGTGGTGGAAATGCAGGTGGGTAAGAGTGACCTGACTTGGGAAGGGGCAGCTGGGAAAAAAACAATAGTGCAGGGTGATATCAAACCACAAAGGTCCTCTCACTTTTCTCCGCATGACGCTCCTCTGCTGGAATGCGACTGGTGGGAACAGGATTGTTTGAGGAGATGTGTTTGTTTAATGGATCACGGTTACAGATTGTGCTGTTTATAAAGCTGAAGATGCAGATTTCTAAGATGTCAAGAAGTCTTTTTTTTTCCCTTTTAAAAAAAGTTAATAAAGAATTTTTTAGTGTTTTTGAAAGAAGTGTCTTATGCTAACCAAAGCTGCATTTATATGTTCAAAAATAAAGTAAAAATTGTTGTATTAATATTATTATTACAATTTAAAATAACTATTTTTTATTGTAATATATTTTAGAATGTCATTTAGATTTGGTGCTCAAGAAACATTTCTTATTATCAATGTTGAAAACAGTTGTGCTGCTTAGTATTTTTGTGGAAACCATGATACTGTACCATTCTAATGTTTGGAGTAAGTAAAAAAAAAAAGTAATACTTTTATTCCACAAGGACACATTCAATTTTCCAAAAGTCACAGTAAAGATATTTATAATGTTACAAAAGATTTAAATTACAAATAAATGCTGTTTTTTTTTTTTTTTTTACTTAATAGTCACTGAATAATGTATAATGGTTTCCACAAAAATATTAAGCAGCAAAAACTGAATAACTGATTATAACTGAGCATGTCAAAATTCAGCTCTGCCATCACTGGAATAAATTACATTTTAAAATATATATTAAAATTGAGACTTTTTTTTTTTAATTGTAACAATATTTTACAATATTACCATTTACAGTATTGTTATTATTAATATTATTATTATAAATAATACATTGTTTTATTATTGTTGTTTTATTATATTAAAATGTTTAAATATTTTATTTTGTATTTTATTATACTATTAATTATATTATTTTACAATATGAAATATTTTCCAGCCTTTGACTGGTAGGTTATATTAAAATAGAAAATGGTTATTTTAAATTGTATAAATATGTCACAAAATCATTACTTTATTATTTTGAACAAATAAAAATAAACGTGTGTAAAACAAATGTGCATTTTTAAAGCAATACTTTATACAAAATAAATATTCTATCATCTATGTTGTTCCAAATCTGTATGACTTTGATTTGATATTGATATGATTTTTGAAATGTTCTAGTCTTCTGATGCCATACAATAGCTTTGTGTGAGAAACGGACTCTAAGTCATTCACCAGAAATCTTGCTGCACACTCTTAAAAATAAAGGTGCTTCACGATGCCATAGAAGAACCTTTTTGTCTAAATGGTTCAATAAAGAACCTTTAACATAGGAAGAACCTTTCTGTTTGACAAAAGGTTCTTTGTGGCGAAAGAAGGTTCTTCAGATTATAAAAAGGTAAGAAAGACATGATTCTTTAAAGAGCCTTTGACTGAATGGAAAACGTCTCAGGTTACTTATGTAACCATGGTTCCCTGAGTAGGGAACGAGACACTGCGTCCTCTAGGGGTCGCT
>NW_015546074.1:2161117-2169030 GCF_001515605.1 Sinocyclocheilus anshuiensis
GCCTAGGCTACATACCCAACTTACCTGTTAGGGCCAGACTCCTGGGCCCGGGGTAGAGCTCAAGGCTTGGAATCATAATGGATTCCTTTAAGGGGATACGACCAAGAACCTAGTATCACACTAAGTCTTGGCCTGTCACACAGGGGCTACCGCTTGCTCTTGCATAAGCTCTGAAAGGAACTGTCTCAACAGACCTCTAGTGGCCACACCCTGTTAAAGTAGGTATCCTAAGATATCTAGGTGGAGTGGTGCCCAAGGTGAACGGGGCTTAAACCAGCTCAAGAATATAGATCGCTCTTACCACGGAAATGCGCGCTTCAAAAAAAACGGTCAGTGAAGACGAAGAAGTGAATGGCATGTTCTCCCGGCGCCTATTTATACTATAGTCGCACCGGTAGTGATGTCATGGGCTGTCGCTGGCCAACGTGTTGTTGGTGTTTTTTCAATGTATGCTTCAGACACGGGTCACGACAAGGTGTTCCCCATAGCGACCCCTAAAGGATGCAGTGTCTCGTTCCCTACTCAGGGAACCATGGTTACATACGTAACCTGAGACGTTTTTCCTTCATGGGCTGTCGCTGGCCAACGTGTTGTTGGTGTTTTTTCAATATATGCTTCAGACACGGGTCACGACGAGGCGTTCCCCCCCCCCCAATAGCGACCCCTAGAGGACGCAGTTCGAAGTTCCCTTGAAAGGGAAATGGTTCTTCTATGGCATCGCTTGAAGAACCTTTTGAAGCACCTTTTTTTTTAAGAGTGCACCCTGTATGTCAGAACTCATTTGTGCAGATATTCTGCATGGGTTCTCATAATGAAGTTTGTAAATGATGACAGAATTTTCATTTTTGCATGCACTCTTGTTCCTCTAGCTGACATGTATCGAGAGAACACAAGATCTTTTAGTCAGCACTAGACTGAAAACAGAAAACTGTGTTTTGAATTAGTGTCACATTGCTGGTGGGTTTCATTAATAAATGCCTTGATTGATCTTGATTGATGAATTCTGTTGCATGGGTCCATAAGGCATTGTTTGAATTCCATGAAGCTTTGCTTAACTTATGGTTTGAGAAATCTGGCTCAGTGAAAGCTGAATATATGCCCGCGAGATTCCCAAGAATTATATCAACGTGGAAAGGATTAAAAACAAACAAGCGTATTCCAGATTGATTA
Source organism: Sinocyclocheilus anshuiensis (assembly GCF_001515605.1). Classification (NCBI taxonomy): domain Eukaryota; kingdom Metazoa; phylum Chordata; class Actinopteri; order Cypriniformes; family Cyprinidae; genus Sinocyclocheilus; species Sinocyclocheilus anshuiensis. The sequence continues at coordinate 2,162,288 of NW_015546074.1, forward strand.
CTGTCAGTAGAGTTTTGAAAATACTCTGGTATTGTTTATTGAAGTGGGTGGACCAGGAGGGGGAAAAGCTGTTCTGAGTAATGCTAATTAAGCGGCACTTTAGATTTCAGCTTAGATCCTGAAGCCTGGAAAAAAACGTTTGCTTATGTTTCACTTCTTAATGTCAAACTCAATGTGGCAAAACGTCAAAGTCCAACATGCTGTACAGAAACACGGCCAGCAAATGTTGTTCGTCACAGTTCGAGGAAAGACCATTCTGAACCCATTAGAACATCTTCCCAGATTAATTCTCTGTCTCACTTGTGTGCATAATACTAGTGTTTTGTTGCTAGTTACTAAGCTAAAGGCAACAGTATTCTGTTCTATTGTTAAAATCCACACTCAGTCAGCTGAAATGGCGAGCATGCTCATGTAGATGCTTTCCCTGTGGTCTCTTTGCAACGTTTTGCATGTGTACGGTACAATTTGCCTCATATTATTACACAAACTGCACTGTTTTAGATCTTTTATTGAAATGAAATAGGCCTGTACTTAGGGAACAATGCAAAGGGTGTTGTCTCGTATTATTCAAGAGCGCACAGCTAGACATTGAGTGCTCTCCTCAGGTTTCTTTCATGATCTGGACTTGTGTACATACACAGATCGCTTTTCTGGGTGAATCTCACGAAACCTGTAAAAAACATGTCTGGGTTGTATTTCACCCAAAAAACAAACAAACAAAAAAAATTCTTAAAGAACATAAACCTTAAATCAATTTGGAAGAACTGACTTCTATACTAGATTTCCTCACGTTTTAGTCAGTTTCATTTTACACATTTTTATTTTTAATAATTACAGTTAACTATAAGAAGTCTCTTATACTCATCAAGGCTATGTTTGGTTGATGAAAGTATAGTAAAAACAGTAATATTGTGAAATATTATTACACTTTAAAACAACTGTTTAATATTCTAATATATTTTAAAATGTAATTTATTCCTGTGATCTTTTATTTGAATTGATTCCAGCCATTACTTCAGTCTTCAGTGTCACATGATCCTTCACTATTTATTCTAATATGCTAACTTGCTGCTTGAGAAACATTTTTTTTATTATTATTATCGAGGTTGAAAACAGCTGCTTAATATTTTTGTGGAAAAATTTTCTTTGTTTTATTTGAAGTTTTTTTGCAATTTGTAAATGTCTGTCGGTTTAATGCATCAAATTTAATTTCTTAAAAAACAAACAAACAAAACTTTTGAGTGGTTCTATCTGTACTAGAGATCTGTACTAGATTTTTTGAAATGTACTTTAGCTTTTATCTTCATTTTATATATTTGAACAGTATATTTATATCATAATTTATTTACAATGTATAATTTCTTTATAAAATGTAACAATTATAAAATAAATGATAAAATTGAATGGCAAAAATTTGATTTATATTATAATTAAATGTAAAAATTTGCTTGCGTGCATTCCTTATTCTGTGGTTAGAAACTGTGTGTTTGTATTATTAAATCTTTTTTTTTTTTTTAATGTTCGTTTTTTTAAATCTTTAGTAAATCTTTTATTTTAAGGGCTTTCTCTTTCTGCGTTACGCTTACCAAAACCTCTCAATATCAATTTCTCTCGCACACACTTGAGCCGAAGAGAGGCCTGACAAAACCACTGCAATAAACTCCCAATAAACCAACAATGGGCGTCCCCATGGGCCTTTCTGGTTCAAATGCAGAGCCCTTCGGGGGCCCGGAGCAGAAGGCTGTTCATTGATCCCATGAGAGGATGTCAGGGAGATTATTGCCTGTGTAAGATAGACTCTCTCAAAAGAAGCTTGGCCTTTGTTCAGCGGGGGGATCTCTCTCACACACACACACACACACACACACACTGTGATCATTATTTCATCTCGCCCTCTTGTTAGTCCACATTGGCGCTTTTCTTTAGCGCGGCTCTCCCTCGCCCTTCCCTTCCTCGGCAGTGAGATATCTTCCATTAATCCCCGCAGGAATGTGGCTTTGGCTATGGGGAGGATGCCCAGTGTGTGCCCTGCAGAGCCAGTCGCTTCAAAGAGGACCGCAGCCTGCAGAAATGCAAGCCCTGTCTGGACTGTTCCCTCCTCAACCGCTTCCAGAAGGGGAACTGCTCCACCACCAGCAACGCCGTATGCGGAGACTGCCTGCCCGGGTGAGTCAGCCATAGGAACGCAATTATATAGAATAAAGGACGATGGGCGTTTTCCCAGACCACATGCTTAAGTCGGTGTATATTACACTCTTAAGAATAAAGGTTCGAAAGGGAGTTTTCACAGTGATGCTGAAGAAGAACCATTTGAGGTTTCTCAAAGAAACTTTGAGTGAGCAGTTCTTACTATTTTTAAAATAATAATCTACACTCTTAAAAATAAGGGTTCTTTTTGGCATTAATGGTCCCATGAAGAACCTTCAGCATCCATGCAATCTTTCCATTCCAGAAAAGATTCTTTATAGTGTTAAAAGGTTCTTTAGATTATTAAAATGTTCTTTACACCAAGAAAAATATGGTTCTTTTAGGAACTATAACTGAAAGGTTTTTTAGAGTACCAACAATGGTTCTTCTATGGCATCGCTGTGAAAACCTTTATTTTTAATAGTGTAAATAACTTTTTCTAATATAAAGAACATTTTGTGGAATGGAAAGATTCCATGGATGTTAATAAAGCAATAAGCAATAAGAAGCCGTGGTTTACAGTGAATTTATAACAGCTAAGGAGCTGTTATAATCTATAACACCCCCTTAGCTGTTATAAATTCACAGTAAACCACGGCTTCACGGGGCTTATTGCTTTTATAAAACGGTTATTCCATATACGTAGTAAGGTTTCACAAAGTAAAACAGAGCAAATAAAGTGTAATGATATTAATAAAAACAGTATTCTTCCACCAGACAATGTAGTTCCTCAGAAACAGTTGTGGTTGCAATAAAGTGGTTGCCAAGCAACACACAAACGTAAACAAAGGTGTATGTTTGTACTAGAATAATTTACACCAGCTTCGAACGTGGCTCAACCAATCAGAATCAAGGACCGGAACTATCCGTTTTATAAAGGTTCTCCATCAATGGCAAAAAAATAACTTTTATTGACTCGGTTCTTCTCAAGAAAGCTTTTTAAACCCGATTGACATGAGTTTCACGCCGCATGTGAAGCCGAGGATTTCTCAGTTTAAAGTCCAGGTCAGGGAAATAAACTCAAGGCCCAGACATGCCCTCGAAGGTAAAACATGTCAGGTTTTTGAAGACCTGCTTTTCGCTATCGCTGCAAGAGATACTAGTTTCCCCACAGAAGCATCCTGCTCTCACCAGATAGGTTTTTAATAACTTTTGATTACCCATAATTAAGTGCTTTGGCACAGTACGACATGCTGAAGGCAACTCTTCACATTACCTTCAAAGTTCATCTGCATAATTTTAGAAAAATGTGTTCTTCAGGCTGTTACTGTAACTAATGCTGGAATATTTCTCGTATTGTAAAGCATAGTTTCCCCTGATTCATTAATTAGTGCTGTGAAAAAATGATTGCCCCTGATCCATAGGTACATTTTCAAAGGGATTTGCTGCTATCAGAGAAATTCAGTTGAACAGCAAGATGAAATGCACATGTACGTAATCCAACAAATACAAAATATCACAGACAAGAATGTGTCATTTATAAACACCCCGAGGTTCTATTGTAAAGTGGATTGCTGTAGACTTTAAATTGTGTTTGACTTCTAAAGCCACTTTTTGTCTATCCAGTTGTTTAATCGGCTGCAACAATAATGGGATGTCTTCTTTGACTTATGTTCAGTTGGCGGCTTTTCTCAGCAAATATTGTTCAAAAGTTTGGGGTCAGTAAAATATGTCTCTTATGCTCACCAAGGCTGCATTTATTTGATCAAAATTGCATTAAAAACAATAATATTGTGAAATATTATTACAGTTTAAAATAAATGATTTCTATTTTTAAAATGCAATTTATTCCTGTGATGAGAAGCTGCATTTTCAGCATCATTACTCCAGTCTTCGATGTCACATGATCCTTCTGATTCGCATTATTATCAGTGTTGAAAACAGCTGTGCTGCTTTATATTTTTGTGGAAGCTGTGATACATTTCTTTTAGGATTCACTGATGAATAGAAAGTTCAAAAGAACAACATTTATTTGAAATAGAAATCTTTTGTAACATTATAAGTAAGGAATAATTGACGACGGGCCGTTGAATTATTAGAAAAATAATGCATTATTTTTCTAATAATTCAACGGCCCGTCGTCAATTCAAAACGTCATTTTAAAGCTGGTAATGGAGGCTTGAACCGTTGATAGCATTCTAATGCAGTTATTAATGAAGTTATCAGAAAGAGAGCGAGAGAGACAGAGACACACAGAGAAAGAGAAAGAGAGAGAGCTTGTGTGAATTAGGCTACCTCTGTGCGTCTCTAAACAGCACTGTTATTACCTCGCTAGTGAGAAATGTCATGTGTAGCCTTTAAGTTGCTACACTATATAGGCTAACTGATAAAATCGTCAGGGCAGCGCTGACAACAACTTCTTGTGCAAACTGCGTGACCGTAGTGTGCTTGATCAGCCAATCAGATTCAAGCATTCAACGGCCCCGTATAGTATAAGTGTCTTTACTGTGACTTTAATTGAGATATTTAATGCATCTTTGCTGAATAAAAGTGCTGATTTCTTTAATAAACTGACCCTAAACTTTTGAATGGTCGGGTATGCAGTATTATTTAAATAATTAATTGTTATATGATGTAATTAGGGGTCATATGATGTGATTTCAAGTTTTCCTTTCTCTTTGGAGTACATTTTGAATGTAAATGTTTGTTGTCCCCAAAATTAAATAATGCATTATCTATAATAATATTAATATGCATATAAAAATAAATTAATATGCATTTTATTCTTTCAGGTTTTACAGAAAGACGAAGTTGAGTGGATTCCAGGATATGGAGTGTATCCCATGTGGAGATCCGCCACCACCATATGAACCAAATTGTAAGCACATTTATTTATTACTGCTGAGTGCAAACATATTAGAATCTGTCCAGTGGATTCATTTCCTTAGGAAAAATACATCGGCGTCAGATCACAGTCATAGCTGATTTGGTAAACCTGGTAAACGTCATTTACAATGTCCTTAAAAGGTTTGTTTAGTGAAAACTCTCCCATCATTTACTCTCATGCGTTGTTATTTTAGTATCATTGAGATACTATTATATTTTTTATATAACTGTAATAATCCTCCTTTAATGCCATAACATAAAAGAAAATATTTTGATGAATGTCCTAGCCACTTTTTTCCATACCATTAACAACCATTGACTTGTGCACTATATTTCATGTGTCGTAACTGAATGCAGCGTGCCAGTTTGAATACATGTGAATGCGAGCTATTGCGGAGGGCAAGATTATCAATGAATGATGACTTCGGATTTTTATGGTGTTTTTTGGTCAATTTTTGGAGGTCTGTAGCCTCCGTTCTCTCTCACTTAGAATCAGAAACATACATAAAGTACATGATGACAGATATTTTTAGTGTAATCCTTTAAAAGGGGTCATCATACAAACAGTTGCATTAATAATAATCTGTGAGATGACGACCCACTCAGTCTTGGTGATTCATACAGCAGTGTTTTACAATCAAATAAATGGCTCTTTTTTACAAGTCAGAACACAGGCATAGGTAATAAACATCTCTCTGTGTAACTGTTCGAAACTGCATGGCTTTCTTCTGCAAACACACACTGCGTATGTTAAACACGTAGCGTTTCACAAAGCGGCGCATTGTTCTCCAGCAGTCTGTGGCGCTAATTGGGCTCATTTTACCCACCGTTGAGTGCCATTGTACGGAAGCTTGTGTCTTTGGCAGTTACGCAGGGAGAGACATGGGGATCTTATACCTTCAGAATTAAGTGTGACTTCCAGAAGTTTAAGACGTTTGCAGCTGCTGCATGTGGAGATTTGCAGCGTGTTTGTAGAGCAGAGTTTGAGCCAGGTCTAACACTCCTGCGCCAGATACATGGAAAGACGTCCTGTCACACAGGTCAGCTCGACCTCTGGATGTGAAGAATTCAATCTCTGTGTAAACTCTGGCTTATTATGTAATCATTAGGCACTACTTTTTGGTTTATTTTAGTAGTCTTTAGAGGAGAGGACACCAGTATGTTCTTTAGCTATAAAGTGTCTTTTTTAAATTATTATTTTTTTTTTTAGCATTTTTAAAATGTCCATTTAAACTTTTGTTGTTGTTTTTGCAACAACAACAAAGTTTAAATGTACATAAAAATGCTAAAAAAAAAGGACACTTTATAGCAACACAACAAATGGGCACTTTTTACAACAACAAGTGATAATCTGAAAAAATAAAATATCTGACTGCCATAAATTATTAAAAATAAAATAAAATAAAAAAGGGAATTATATGGAATTTAAAATGATTGGTCTTGGTAACCACACTGGGTATTTATTTTAATAACTGCCATAAAAAAAATAAATAAATAAAGAATTAAAACTTTTAAATTAAAAATACATTTCTTGGTTACTACATAGAGTAAGTCAAATAAATAAATAAGTAAGTAACTACTACATTACATTGAGTAGTTCTTTTAATAGCTACCATAAATTGATATATATATATATATATATATATATATATATATATATAAATAAAAAGGTATTTGTTCTATGGCTTCCAGATTTCAACAAATAAGACAGAAAGAGCTTTATTGTCAAG
>NW_015546074.1:2169172-2176670 GCF_001515605.1 Sinocyclocheilus anshuiensis
TCTGGTTTTCTTTTCATAATGGCCATAAATTATAGAATGAAATAAAATATAATAATAATAATAATACAGATTTTAAAATAAAATAAAAAGCTGTGGCTTCATACAGAAGATAAAAGGATTTCTTGGTTACTACATTAATTATTTCTTTGAATAACTGCCATTAAATGATAAAAAAATAAATAAAATAATAATAATAATAATAACATTATAAAATTGTGAGTTTACTATTGGGAATTATAGTGCATTTCAGCACACAACAAGTGTCTGAATGCCAAATAGTTGACATGTAATTGTTGCTTGTCATTTGTTAGGAAAGTTTAAAAAAGTTGCAGATATCAGAATGAGAAATTTTGCAGCCAAGTTTAAATAAATGTTCTTTTCGGACTGGGGAAGAAGGTTTTGAGATACAGTATATTTTCCTTTGTTTACGATGCACTAAGATCAGAATTGACTTCAGGATCAGAACTGGTGTAAGTACTCAAAGCTGCTCTGACCCATTGTGCGTGCAAACGGCTGAAAAGACTCCCGAACGTTCCTCTCCTCCGGCGTTATCTGACAGAGGGTGGTGAAAACTCAAAGGCCTGATGGTTTTAATGGCCCCCACGTCGGCCCGGGGCGAACATGCAGCTGAGCGAGGAAGTCTGTCTTTAGAGAGGACCATAAATCCAGAAACACTCTGGTCTCCTTGGCCCATCCTGAGAGCGAAAGGAAGAAAACAGCATTTTATGGGTTCCTCTAGCTGCGTTAATGTGTTTCATCTGCTGCTGTCTTTTTTTGTCATGGGATAGCGCTAAATATTTGGCAAAGCCCCACACAGCTGTCCCATCTAAGCATCTGAACTGATGTGAAGCCAATTTATGAAGGGGTCACATGAGAGCCGGGCGGCTGCTGGGTTGGTAATGGGTGAGAGTAATATAAGTTGGCATTTTTACTTATGCAAACACCTCTGTTTTAACTTGAACTAGGATTCGAGCCCAAAGCTACTGCATTTAGAAGCAGCCCAGCATGAAAAGGGACCGTTGCTGCATGTGTTGAACTTGGATGTATTTTTCATTCATAATTGTGTTCATCTTCAGTCATGGGAAGATCTTTTATGTAGTGTATCTCTGTTACATACTGAAGAAAGCTTGAACCGCAAGAGTATGAAAGCAAACGAGTGGTTTGGTATTTGACCTGAAGGGGATTACATCACATTGGATCAGCCCATAGATCATTATTAGCGATTGCTTTCATCTTGGATTCTCATGACTTGTGGGTCACTGATGGACTTGATTAGTCTGGGGTGCAGGTGATGAAACACTACATAAAAGACAATCCTCTGATTAAACAGTACACATGAAAACAGCTCTGATCTAAAACCTGCATTGAGTTATTGGTAAAACCTGTAAATAATGTTTAAAGGGGTCATATGACGTTGCTAAAAGGAACATTATGTTGTGTATTTGGTGTAATGCAATGTGTTTATGCGGTTTAAGGTTAAAAAAAACACATAGAAATGACAAACAATAAGCGCTACTCATAATAATAATAATAATAATAATAATAATAATAATGTAACATCTGACAGTTAGGCCGATTGTTACAACAACAACAATAATAATAATAATAATAATGTAACATCTGATAGTTAGGCCGATTGTTACAACAACAACAACAACAACAATAATAATAATAATATTTAATTTAAAAAGTATATAATATAATATGATTGATATGATTTGATATGATATAATAATTAATAATACATACTTAATATACACAAATATGTTAAGTATAAATATATAATACAGCATTATTATACTGGACTATAATTATTATTGTTATTAAGTATTGTCAAATTGTTTAAATTGAATATAATAATAATAATACATATATAATTATACATATAAGTGTAAATATAAACATACAAGTAGTATATATAATCTTTTATATAACACATAATTATCACATAATTATACTGTGATACATGTCAAATATACACAAGTACTGTATATTATACATTATTATATAAAACTGATTATTATTATTATTATTATTATTATTATGAGCAGGCCTGTCACAATTATTGATTAATTGTCTGAGCGTGGTTATTTGTTCTAATTTTCAAAAGTGTATTTGTTTAAACAGTTTAACTTCCAATCACATTTTGCCATCCGAATAAGTAAAAATATGTTGTGGTTATATTACATTATATTATAAATAATAAATTAAATAAATATCATTAATATTATGCATTTAAAAATAAATCATTGTATTATTGTATTGTATATGATTACAAATACACAAAAAAATAACATATTAGGTTTATACTGTAGGTGACATGAACAAAATCGTTAAACGCTATTATTTGTATGACAATTAATTGTCAGCACAAAATTTATGATTGTAACAGACTGAATTGTAAGTGAATATAACATTATAAAATGAATGGTAATAAATTAATAAAATTATTAAATATACAGAAACATATTATACTATAGTAAAATGTATTATTATTATTATTATTATTATTATTATAGCCCATAATCAATAAGAATTTATAATGATGATTATTAATAATAATTAATATGTGTATGGTTTGGGTGTTTGGCTAGTTTGCTGTTAGCTTACCAACATGCTAACTTTAAACTCTATTCAACTGTGAATGGAGTGTCCTGTGCATTTTGCATGAGAAGTGCTTTTGTGTGACATGCTTATGTAGAGCGTTTCAGTTCAGTCACTTGTGTGATTCCATTTCGGTTATAATGCTGCCTATGTTGTAGACAACAAGGAAGTTCACTAGGTTTTAGAACAGAGCTAAAAGTTACACTGCCAGCATAAAAGCCTCAACCTTGGCAACTAATGAAGTGAATAATAGTTGCTCTTATATGGAGCGTTTAATCAGCAACCCGCTTGGAATCTCAGGATCTAGATCAACACAATCCTCTATACTGAACACCCCACAGTTGTTTTCAGGCTCAAGGCCATGTGTTTGAGTGTGGCACTCTCTAAAGTCAACAGGCGCACGTATCAAAGAGAACAGTCTATTGGCTCACGGAGAGCAGAGCAGCGATAGTATCAGCAGGTGAGATCTTTTCAAGGGCCACCCTTTGTCTGTGTTTGCTGCAGCTGTGGGCAGCTGATAAGAGGGACACGCTTTGGTTTTGGGGCGAGGTGAAGGGAAGGAGGACAGCACACAGCTGGGTCAGATTTGCTGGCACTGAGACATGACTGTGTAGATAGAAGTGCCACTCTGAGCAAACTGTGAAGTACATGCAAAGAATTCTGGTTCTTTATGTTAATCTGCTACTCATTCACACTCTGTATCTCGGTCTTCTTCAGGTTTCTTGCATATACACATTTGCAATTTATCGTCTTGAGAAAAAAAAAAAGAAGGAAATTATTGGAGAAAGAGAATGGACATGATGCAGGTTGGACTCACTTATATGAGCACCAAAGCACAATGTATGCTAACTGTTGCTCCATGGCTTTCGAATCTACAGAGCCCCTAAGGCAGGGTTCCTCAAATCTTGCCCTGGAGGGCCAATGTGCTCCACCCCTGTTCAAACTCACCTACCTGTGATTTTCTAATGATCCTGAAGACAGTGATTAGCATGCTCAGGTGTGTGATCCCTGCCCTTAGGGGACATTGTGATGGAAAAAAATATGAAATTGGAGTAAAAATTATATTTCAGCTCTTTTCACGCAATTATTTTATTTTCTTCATGCAAAACATTTGCATTCTCTGACAAAACTATTGTGTTCCCTCATGAAACTTTTCATCACAAAAGTTTTGTGTGCTAACATTTTCCAAGAGAATGCAAAGCATTGAAATATAATGTTTTCTCCCATCTCAATTTTTTACTATAACCATGTCCCTATATAGGCTCCGTACAAAACCCCTAACCCTTAGTATTACATTTTGGCAAGCAAATGGTCCTGAATCATACCTCAAATCATGTGGATTGATGCGAAGTAGTGAGCTATAACTTTTCTAAGCAAATCATTTTTCCTGGCAGACAACAAATTGGTAAAAAGATCCCATTGACTTTATCTCAAATTATACTTCGGTTTTGACGTGAACGCATAACTTATACATACAGACAAACACATAGCACTTCAGCATATACTACATTTGATAATGTGCATGAACACATGCGTCCAACATATGTGCGCACAAAAGTTTTTCCAGAGTCTGCACTATTTCTCTTCAGAAGTTATGAGCGATCAAAATCATCTTCATACTCTTTTTAACTACAGTTGCGGGTATCTCACTTACACAGGCCCTCTTCAAACAGACTATGTGTGGTTAGAAAAACTGGACTGTGAGTGTATAATATGCGCATACTATGCTGATGACGAAATATGCATCATGGGCACAGTACACATATGCTAACATACACATAAAAACTGAAATATTATCTTTTATAAGCTTTGCCAGTAATGATTAAGATTAAATTCAGGGTTGGGACAGGATGGTTTCGTGATTTATCTGGGATTATCTGGGAAACTTGAATAAGAAATATAACTTTACAGCTGGCAACGGACAAAAGAGGATTAGTCCTGTCAAATCTACTGGAATATTTTTTACGTTGCGCAAACTCAGGGTTGCCAGGTTTTCACAACAAAACTAGCCCAATCGCGTTCCCGGGGGTAAAATACACGTTTTTGGCAGAGTTCCTCTGGTAAAATTTGCATTCCAGAGGCTAAATATCACGTTATTGGGGTCGCGGCAACAGAGTTAAAGTAGCCTAATTCTTTTGGAAAACCGCGGACTTGGCAACACTGCGCAAACTAGACCTTGCGTAACATGTATATTGAAAATAGCAGAGGACCAAGGACAGATCCTTGTGGCACTCCATACTTTACTGGTGATAATTTAAGTGAATAAGCGTATGCTGGTGTAACCCTAACTACACATCTATGTGGTAAGATAGAACTCGCAAACTGGGGTTTAACTATACAGTGTCTTTTAGGTGATAAAGAAAAATCGTTGGTCTTAAAAAAATCTAAATGAAATATCAGTTACTACACTTGAAGTATGTTTTAAATTAGATCAGCAGCATAACCTAACAATCTGATGAAATTGTTGAGATGGGTGGCGTTTGATCTTCTTTGATTTTAAACCAGGGCTCATTGATGTAGGTTTTAGGAAATGGATAACTAAAGGTCTAACTGCACTGTGCACATTTGTTGCATTAGGAAAACTGTTAAAAATATAGTTATATATAGTAAAAATATGGGTAGTATGTGTGAAATTCAGATGTACTACATCCACCATGGGACAGTAACATTGTCATTGGACAGTAAAGTTTCCATCAAATGCACCTTCTAGAATCTCAGAAGAAGTGTTAGGTCATCCAAGTACTTTTTGTCTTTTCGGATGTACTGCTCTTTTGGCATACTGTTTTCTGCATACTATATAGTATGGAAGTAGGTGTATTCAGACGCAGTCACAGAAACTCCTAGAAAAACCTAGCAACCCTAGAACACTATATCAGCTTGCTAAAACCCCTCCGAACACCTTCACGTACACATAGCAACACCTTGGCAAAGCTAAATATCTTCTAAATCTGCTAATGGACAAATGCTTTAATGTTAAGCAAGAGATCAGTCTCTATAGGACCAAATGATGAGCTCTGCATCTATAGTTTTGATTATGTCTTCAAATGGAGTGCACAAAGGCACACATCTCTAACAAAGAAACTTCTTTTGAAGGCTCAACTGATGTTGACATTGTCTCACAAAGAGCACTTGTATCTGTGAAGGCCAAGCCCATGTTTACTTGATTAATTTACCATCGAGCAAATAAAGAATGCTTGTGTTCATCCAATGAAAAGATGTTGAACAAATATCTGGTTCATATTTAACTTCATTATACCAAAATAATACTTGGGCATAAAGAAGTCCACAGGCTTTATCTCTATGTGTTGTTATCTTTGTTCCAAAATCTGACCGTGTAGGATTTGCAATAGGCGTGTCTGTACCGTCACTATATGTTTTGATGTATTCTGGCCTTTCATATTGCTGGTATTGAACAGAAAAACAATGCAAAACTCTTTTGCATTAAATTACATTTTTGCTTTTTTATGAAGAAGTCTTTGAAGTCAAAGTGCAAAACCCGCCACTACAATACCAGTGAGATTCTTTATAGTTCTTTATACATTATAGTTCTTGAGAACGGTTTACTGAAAGGTACTGTCGAGAACCCAAAATGGTTATTCTGTGACATCACAGTGAAAAAAAAAAACCCTTTGGGAACCTTTATTTTTAAGAGTGTTTTACCCAAAATATGTGCAGTATGTATTTTTGACTGTTGTGCTGTTAGCGAAGCAACATGCTAACATCAACTTCTACTAAAATCAACAGAGTGCATCAGTGGCTGCCTACTTTTATATCCACCTTGGTTCTTTCCCATTAATTTTTTCTCATAGGGATGAGCCATGAACCAAACCAACCGGCTACGAGGTGAATCACAGCATTACAAACTTTGATTTGAAGCAACAAAAAAAAAGCATTTCAAAATGGCACAAAAAGATGCGTACAACAGTTTCAATAAGGGAAATAACTACAGTCACATGAAGCATTGTAAATTACATAAATATATTTTAGTATTTTGATAGTGTAGAGACTCGTCATTCGCAGTCCATGAAAGTTGGAGGCCGCTAAAGAGATATTTTGTTACAATTTGCTTTCTAATTGGTGGAGAATCATGGATAATGTAGTTTTATCACCAGGAATTTCACTATTGAACATGATTATTTGAAAAAAATATTGTGGACTGATTGCTTCAACAAAAGCATATACCATTAATTAATAACATCACAGTAGGCCTATAAGATATCATTAAAAATCAGTTTCCCTATGGAGTTTTTACTTTCAAAACCAGACTGTTACCAGACACATGAAGTAGTTGTATTGCACAGTGGTTCCTAGAGTGATCTAGGTAGTGAACTGATTAACTGTTACTATCGAAAGAACTGTTTATGTGAACGTACACGCTTTACAGCTTGCCACACAGCCGTTTTTCCAGTCCTAAGTGACGGATACATTGATGTACACACCAGATAACATGATAACCCCAATTATCTCAATGACTAAATAGTCGGTGTCAGAAGAACACTGACTGTAAAACCCCTTCTTCAGGCTAGATCAGTCACTTGATAGTCCCTCACTGTTCTCAGATGGCTGTTGTCTTCAGGGTACGAAAGGCTCTCTAGACGGTGACATCAGAGTTCCTGTGGTGCCTTCAGACTGTGGCAGCTGTTTTCTCAGGCTGATTACACATTCCCCAACCCGACTTCAAACATATAGTAGTGACCGCCCTCGGCCTTGATCTGCCTCTTAATAATGGGCTCGCTAGACTGGCAAGTGAAGGCCTGATTGGCCCAGGGTGAAGGGGTGAAAAATTATCGGCAGGCCGGGAATGTGCCCTTCACCTTCAGGACACTGCTATTTAAACCGTGTTTTCTTTGGAGCAGATTCCCAACCTCAGCGAGATTTGTGACACACACACACA
>NW_015546074.1:2176962-2177197 GCF_001515605.1 Sinocyclocheilus anshuiensis
CACAAACACACACACACACACACTCTCTCACACTCAAGCTGGGGTTTTTTGTTTTGGCAGGTTCAGTGGAAGATGAGACAGAGTGGGTCACATGGTGGAAAAATGGAAACTGTAGTAGAACGTAAAAATAAAGACAGGATTTTATAACACTATTATAAAATCCTATAGGAAAATTTTGAGGGATCTTTTGGTGAATTAAAGGGTTAGTTCACCCAAAAATGAAAATTAGCCCATA
>NW_015546074.1:2177493-2178001 GCF_001515605.1 Sinocyclocheilus anshuiensis
CAATGAGGTCAGTGCTGCGCATGCGCCGGTGAGTCTCGTGAAAACCAAAGTTTGTTTACAGGAGCAAAGGAAGCAAAGTTTCCTTACTTTAGCAAAGGAAAACCAGTCTCCTCTTGGCTTATATCGAAATCCTCCGACATTCTTTACAAATCCTCGTTTTGTACTTCTAATTAGTGACCGTTGTTTTGTTTTGATCTCTCCGCTGCGTTTCTGCGTGCGTCACTTCTGAGCGGCGCATGCGCAAAGCCGACCTCCATACGTCATCCGCCCGGAACTGCTTCCAGTGTACAACAGTGAGCGCAAGCTACATTAAAGTGATTATTACATTTTGAATATGGATATTTTTCTTACAAAAACGCATCAATTCACTACAGAAGGCCTTTGTTCACCCCCTGGAGCCGTGTGAGACACTTTTTTTTTTAATGGATGGGCACATTTTATTTAACTGCTTTTGTACGGATGCATGCAACACCCGCTGAGTGGCATGAAACAGCTTGAAAGATCAAAT
>NW_015546074.1:2179813-2183821 GCF_001515605.1 Sinocyclocheilus anshuiensis
GGAAGCAAAGTTTCCTTACTTTAGCAAAGGAAAACCAGTCTCCTCTTGGCTTATATCGAAATCCTCCGACATTCTTTACAAATCCTCGTTTTGTACTTCTAATTAGTGACCGTTGTTTTGTTTTGATCTCTCCGCTGCGTTTCTGCGTGCGTCACTTCTGAGCGGCGCATGCGCAAAGCCGACCTCCATACGTCATCCGCCCGGAACTGCTTCCAGTGTACAAAAGTGAGCGCAAGCTACATTAAAGTGATTATTACATTTTGAATATGGATATTTTTCTTACAAAAACGCATCAATTCACTACAGAAGGCCTTTGTTCACCCCCTGGAGCCGTGTGAGACACTTTTTTTTTTAATGGATGGGCACATTTTATTTAACTGCTTTTGTACGGATGCATGCAACACCCGCTGAGTGGCATGAAACAGCTTGAAAGATCAAATACCATTTTTAATATAACTCCCGACTGCATTCGTCTGAAAGAAGAAAGTCATATACACCTAGGATGACTTGAGGGTGTGTAATTTATGGGCTAATTTTCATTTTTGGGTGAACTAACCCTTATATACTAACCGAAAAGTTCTTCTACGTTCTTCGCTCAGAGGCAAACAGAAATTGAATTAGTTGCCAACGGTTTGCTGTTTCTGATCTCTTTACTGTGTCTGATCTCGAGTTTTCTGGAAAGCTTGCGCTTAGGTGATAAAGAAAAATCAGCAAGCTGCTTCAACCCACCGAAACAAACTCTAAAAGAAGTCTCAAGAAACAAACTCTCTTTTCGGCCAGATTTGTTTAAAATTACCTCACACCCATTTGTTCTTGGATTGGGCCCTTTAGCCTTCTGGGCAGTGTTATTTTAGTATTATTTATATACTATAATAGTTTTTATTAATGTTTGAGTCAACTTTTATTTTTTTAAATTTTCAGTTTAATTTTTAGCAATTTTGTTAAGTGCTTTTGTAATTTTTATTAGTTTTTTCTTTAATATTGCTATTTGTTTCAGTTTTTATATATTTCCAGTTATTTTAGTAAATTTAGTACTTCAATTTGACAAGGGATCATTTCTAATTTTTGTTAATTTTTTAATCTAATATTTATAGTTTTATTTTATTTAATGAACAAAAATAGTTTGTTTTAGTTAACGATAATTGCCCTTTTTAATATTTTTTGATTTAGTCGTAATCATTTAGTTCAAACCATTTTTCTTCAATAAGAACTTTAGCAGAATGTCGACGCAGCTCTTTTTATACAATGAAAGTAAATTAGGGATGAACCTGTCACGCGCTTAAAAAAGCATTATAGTAGAACCATAATAGGTGTTCACAACACTTTTATGGTGGCATTTTGTTCTTTTTTTTTTGGAGCTTGACAGGTCGTGGTCACTATTTGTTTTTGTATGTAAAAGCACATAACACACATTCTGTCTGAAATCTCCTTTTGTGTTGCACAGAAGGAAGATAATCTGCATGAGAGTGAGTAATGGAGTGGCGTCACTTCCTGTCTCTGCTGTGTATCTGTCAGGTATGGGGCGAGTAGATTTTGTACCTGTCCAGCCTGCGGTGACCAGCCCCAGAGACATGGCTCTAGCTGCGGTCATCTGCAGTGCGCTGGCCACCGTCCTGCTCGCCCTCTTCATCCTGTGCATCATCTACTGTAAGAGACAACTGCTGGAGAAGAAACCAGGTGAGTCACGCCATCTGCTTTCTCCCCTGATTACTTATCAGTGCTTTAGTATAAGCGACATGGTTTATGATTATAAATCTTATCGAATAATTGTATAAATGTATTATTTGTGCTATTAAATTATCTCTATTCGTGCTATTAAAGTATCTGTAATCACGCCTTACAAATATTTACAGTATCATGGTAACTATGATTTTGTAGTTAGTTACATACATGCCAAATGCCATCCATAATTACTACAATTCTTTGTATATCTGTAAAAATCATAATTCACGTGGGAGCTTCTTTAAAAAGTGTAAGAAAGCATATGAGTCTTTCTATCATTTTGTTTATGCATTTATTTGATGGCAGTGGTACTGCTGTTTTAAATTATTTGTGTAAAATGGTTAGCATAGTCAATATTAAAATTTAATATTTTTTACAATTTTCTCACAATTTTGCCATGTTGATACAAAAGTTGACACTGTAATGAATGATACTGACAGATCTGACTTAATTTCCGATGATAAAATTTGCCTACAGCAAATAAACAATATTTCTTGGTGGATAGTTTTGATTATTGGTATTAATAATTACACTTACACTACATTCAAACGTTTGAGTTTAATGTTTTTTTTTTTTGAAAGAAGTCGCTTATGCATCAAGGCTGCATTTATTTGATCAAAAATACGGTAAAAACACTAATATTGTGAAAATGCTACAATATATTTTAATATATTAAAAAAAAAAGATTTTCTTTGAACAGAGCAGCGTTTATTTGAAATAGAAATATTTTGAAACAATGTAAAGGTTTTTATGGTCACTTATGATCAATTTAAAATATCCTCGCTGAATTAAAGTATCTTACTGACCTTAAACATTTGAACGGTAGTGTAATTCATATAATATATTTATATAAATAATTTAATATACACTGTCGTCTTTTATTATGTTACTGTTGCTGCTATTATTTAAAAGCATGAGGTCATGCATTACAAGGATTTTTATGGAAGCCCGTTTCCGCCACTGAATAAAAAATAAAAAAAAAGGTAATTGCGACTTTTTATCTCACAATTCTGACTTTTTTTCACAGAATTGTGAGATATAAACTCACAATTGCGAATTATAAAGTCAGAATTGCGAGATATAAAGTCCCAATTGTGAGATAAAAACTCGCAATTCTGACTTTTTTTCTCGCAATTGCGAGTTAAAAAGTCAGAATTGCGTGATATAAACTCACAATTGCGAGTTAAAGTCCAATTTTGAGGGGGGAAAAAAAGACTGATATGTTCTCAGAATTGTGAGATATAAACTCGCAATTGCGAGAAAAAAAGTCAGAATTGTGAGTTTATATCTCGCAGTTCTGACTTTATTTCTCACAATTGCGAATTTATATCACGCAATTCTGACTATTTCTCAGAATTGCGAGTTTATATCTCTTAATTATGACTTTTTAACTCGCAATTGCGAGTTTATATCACGCAGTTCTGAGAAAAAAAGTCAGAATTGTGATATAAAAAGTCGCAATTACCTCTTTTATTTTTTATTCAGTGGCGGAAACGGGCTTCCATAGATTTTACCATGATTTAGGGTGTAAAAAAGTAGTTTAATATTATATTTTAAACTTTGTCTAATAATACAATAATGAATCTTCATAACAGTCGTTTCCTGTTGTTTCGTGTGTCATTGTCTCAGTTTCCTTGAGGTCCCATGAGGGTCCTTATGTGGGGTCCGAGTTGTCTTGTCTGGATCGGAGAGCTCTGGAGTTTTCCCAGCGGCCTTGTCGTCACTGTCGTCACGGATCGGGACAGACCTGCGGTGAGTTTCACATTCACACACCTTTCAGAAGTCTTAGTGTGTGTTGAGGATTTGTGCGTTCTCTCTGGAGCTCCTGGACGAGTCCAAACAGGTCAATTAGCCAGTAATTATCTGTCAGGTGATCATTGTATTAATCACAGACAGTTCTGGAGTATCACAGGAAGGATGATTGTCATGGCATTAGATTCATGTGCGCTTTGTTTTCCAGGTCCTGTGCACCTGATCCCGTCTCTGTGCTGCGATGACACCTGGAGCCAGAGCCGCGGCCGAGAGACTCGTCCCTTTCACTCTCACAACGGTCTCAATGAAGGGTGGGTCCTTCAGCCAGACACATTCACATTCAAATGAAGTTAAAGGATCAAGTTTAGATCTTTAGTCTGGCAGATCTAGATCAAATTATAATCATTGCTCTTAATAGTGTTCATCGTCTGTTTGATTGCGTCATTAACAGAATTTTTACCGTAAATTTCTGCTAGGGCTGCACAATTAATCGAATTTCTAATCGCGATTACAATTATGGATGCCACAATTACG
>NW_015546074.1:2184075-2204845 GCF_001515605.1 Sinocyclocheilus anshuiensis
AAAGTCAGAATTGCGTGATATAAACTCACAATTGCGAGTTAAAGTCCAATTTTGAGGGGGGAAAAAAAGACTGATATGTTCTCAGAATTGTGAGATATAAACTCGCAATTGCGAGAAAAAAAGTCAGAATTGTGAGTTTATATCTCGCAGTTCTGACTTTATTTCTCACAATTGCGAATTTATATCACGCAATTCTGACTATTTCTCAGAATTGCGAGTTTATATCTCTTAATTATGACTTTTTAACTCGCAATTGCGAGTTTATATCACGCAGTTCTGAGAAAAAAAGTCAGAATTGTGATATAAAAAGTCGCAATTACCTCTTTTATTTTTTATTCAGTGGCGGAAACGGGCTTCCATAGATTTTACCATGATTTAGGGTGTAAAAAAGTAGTTTAATATTATATTTTAAACTTTGTCTAATAATACAATAATGAATCTTCATAACAGTCGTTTCCTGTTGTTTCGTGTGTCATTGTCTCAGTTTCCTTGAGGTCCCATGAGGGTCCTTATGTGGGGTCCGAGTTGTCTTGTCTGGATCGGAGAGCTCTGGAGTTTTCCCAGCGGCCTTGTCGTCACTGTCGTCACGGATCGGGACAGACCTGCGGTGAGTTTCACATTCACACACCTTTCAGAAGTCTTAGTGTGTGTTGAGGATTTGTGCGTTCTCTCTGGAGCTCCTGGACGAGTCCAAACAGGTCAATTAGCCAGTAATTATCTGTCAGGTGATCATTGTATTAATCACAGACAGTTCTGGAGTATCACAGGAAGGATGATTGTCATGGCATTAGATTCATGTGCGCTTTGTTTTCCAGGTCCTGTGCACCTGATCCCGTCTCTGTGCTGCGATGACACCTGGAGCCAGAGCCGCGGCCGAGAGACTCGTCCCTTTCACTCTCACAACGGTCTCAATGAAGGGTGGGTCCTTCAGCCAGACACATTCACATTCAAATGAAGTTAAAGGATCAAGTTTAGATCTTTAGTCTGGCAGATCTAGATCAAATTATAATCATTGCTCTTAATAGTGTTCATCGTCTGTTTGATTGCGTCATTAACAGAATTTTTACCGTAAATTTCTGCTAGGGCTGCACAATTAATCGAATTTCTAATCGCGATTACAATTATGGATGCCACAATTACGTAATCGTTCAAAGCGGCAATTAATCAGTCGTTCAAAGTCCACGTATGTTATTCTGCACACTTAAGATATGTTTTTTTCTTTCTACATGTTATCTTAAGGGTTTTTCCATTGTTTTAGTTTTAGTATAACATTATAATACCATTCATATTTTAACTTTTTTTATAATTTAAAGAAGAAACCAATCCGATGTATAGTTGACATTTGAGGCTTAATTCTATAGAAAAGCACTAAAGGTTTTTCAGTTAGTGTTTTCAGCTCGTTTATTTTCATATAAAAATACGGCATGCAGTTGCTTCAAACAATGGTATAAACATCATTCAATGTAAATTGTGATAATCGTAATTAATAATCGCAATTACAATTTCAAGGGAATAATCGACAATTATGATTTTTGTCGTAATCGTGCAGCCCTAATTTCTGCCTTATGTACATCAATTTGACATAGTCAGCACCGACAAGCTACTACTTAATATATTGTAGAAACTTAATTTTCTGTAAAGCTGCTTTGCAACGATTTGTATCGTGGAAAGCGCAATACAAATAAACTTGAATTGAATTGAAAAAATTCAGCAGATTCATTTACAATTGCTGACAAAATTCAGTCGATTTGTAACATTACTGTTCAAAATATTGGTGAGTTTTTTTAAATAAGTCACTTATGCTTACCAAAGATGTGCGTATTAAATCAAAAGTACAGTAAAAAAAGTAATATTGTGAATTATTACAGTTTAAATTATATGATATTAATGATATTATTTCAGTTAATTAATTCAATTAATATTCATCAATTAATGATATTAAATTATGAATATTTTTTAAGATGTAATTTATTCCTGTGATGCAAAGCTGAATTTTCAGCATCATTACTCCAGTCTTCAGTGTCACATGATCCTTCAGAAATCATTCTAATATGCTGATTTGGTGCTCAAGAAACATTTATGATTATTATCAATGTTAAAAACGGTTTAATATTTTTATGAAAACCTTGATACATTTTTTTTTTCAGGATTGTTTAATGAATAGAAAATTCAAAAGAACATCATTTATTTGAAATATATATTTTTTTTTAACAATAAATGTCTTTACTGTCACTTTTGGGCTATTTAAATGTATCCCTGTTGCATAAAATGGTAATTAATTTCTTACTGACCACAAACTTTTGAACGGTACCACGTGTATTATTTTAGTTCCAGTTTATTAACAGAATTATTGGTGAAAATTACATTATTGTGTGATTATTGTGTATTTTGCTGCTTTTTTAGAAAGTAACATGATAGTTGACTTTTATGTTACATTTTCTCATTTTCCATAGACTGAGACTCTCTATTCTAAAGTATAAACGCTTTGCTTGTGATTGATTGATTTTATTCAGAGTTGTATGAAATTGATTGATTGATCAATCAATTGAGATGAGATACAATTCTTGTATCTCATCTGCATTTTTTATTTTTTTTGCATATTTTTGCCAGATTGGTAAATCCATCACTGGGAAGCAGCCAGGCAGATGTGGGATGTGCACCTAATGCGCCTCTCGTTCAGACCGGCGCAATCTTAGACAGCCCCCAGTGCGGCTCAGAGTCCACACAGAGATGCTCCTCGTGTGATGAGGATGAGGAACGAGCCCTGCAGAGCTCAGGCCTGACCCCAGCTGAGCCTGAGGATGATGGGTCAAACACTCGGCTCCTACAGCCACAGCTGTCTGCAACTGAAGGCGAGTGAAGCTACAGGTCAAACGCAACTAATCCCTCCAAAGTGACTCTCTGTGGATCAGTGCTGCAGTCCTCCTGGGAACTTCATGTAGAAGAGTTTAGAAGTTAAAATTATGATGGTTTTTTGGTCCGAATAAAATGCACTTGCTGGTCAATTTCATATAATATTCTCATTCTGCAACAGAGAATGATGGGAAATGTAGTCGTGTGTCAAATCAATTTACGAACTTAATTAGCAGTACACAAAATGCATGCAAGTTATAAAACTGTACTTACAATGACATTTTGTGTGAAAAAATGGTCCATATTTATTTGTCAATAGTGTACACTCTAAAAAATGCTGGGTTGTTTCAACCCAACTTTGGGTCAAATATGGACTAACCCAACTTTTGGGTTAAAAATTTAATGTAAAAATGTAACCCAACGGTTAGGTTAGTCCATATTTGACCCAAAGTTGGGTTGAAACAACCCAGCATTTTTTAGAGTGTAGCAATGCATTATAAATGATAACGTTTTTGGTACGATTTTTATTTATTTATTTTAAGAATTGAGATTCATAATTGTATTAATCTTTATTCTTAAAATAAATAAATAAAATGTAAGATTAATTTTATTCAGCAAGGATGCATTAAATTGATCAAATGTGACGTTAAAGGCATTTATAATGTTACAAAATATATGTTGTTCTTTTAAACGTTCTATTCATCAGAATCTCAAAAAAATTGTATTGTATTGTTAATATTATATTATCAAAGTTTCCACAAAAACATTGAGCGGCGTAACTGTTTTTAACATTGATATAATAAATATAATAAATGTTTTTTGAGCACTGAATCAACATATTAAAATGATTTCTGAAGGATCATGTGACACTGAAGACTGGAGTAACGATGCTGAAAACCCGGCTTTGGATTACAGGAATAAATTATATTTTAAAATATACTAAAATAGGAAATAGTTATTTTAAATTGTAATAACATTTCACAAATTTACAGTTTTTACTGTATTTTTGATCAAATAAATGAAGCCTTGGTGAGCAGAAGAGAGTTCTATCAAAAAAAAAAAAACATTAAAAAAATCTTACCAAACCCAAACTTAACTGTTCACATTAAACAAGATGAATATGAATAGCTAAATGTTGTAAAAGTATTGGTCACTGTCAGTTCATGACACTTAATACCAGTGCTGGGCGGTATGACCAAAAATTTATATCACGGTATTTTTCAAAATTATACCGGTTTCACGGTACATGACGGTATTTTTTTTTCCATGCATGACCGGGTGTTAACCATATTTTCTACTGATTGAGAGAGGAAATACTGCAGTATATTGACTTAGAATGCCCTATTTTACTGTCATGATGAGTGAATATTGTCAAAATACCACACTAAATAGTGACTAAACACGACCCCTTTTAATACATGTTAACCAGGAGTCACTCTCATTTATAATCGTCTGATAAAATCAACATGCATCTACACTAAAGAGCGGCTATGCGGTTGTTTTGGCTATCTACAGCTTCAGTTTCTGAACTTTCACGCTTAGTAACATACAGCTGTTCCCTCACCACAGTGCAACAGTGAAAAGGGACCCCTTTCAAACAGAGTCGCGTTCCGAACGTTGTTTAAGCGACATACACCGGTATTGCGGTATTTCAAAAATTCATATCATAACAAAAATAAACACCGGTATTCGGTATACCGCCCAGCACTACTTAATACATTAACTAATGTTAACAAGTTTAACAAAAAATCAAGTGAAATCTCCAATTGAGGGATTTATTATTAATATGCCTTATAAGCTGAACTGTTAACATACGCAAAATTTCACAAGAGAATCGACACAGAATTCAAGCCATGAGCCGAATGGAAGCTGAGATGTTGAAACACTCCACTTCTGTGTTCGTTTATGAGAGCCAAAGCAAATGAGCAACTGACAAGAGCCGAGGGTGGCGTGTACACGTGATCACAGGAAACAAAAGCCTTATGGTGAAAAGCCGAACATGAAAGGAGCAAATTTTTCAATTTCCTTGAAACACATAAAAGGGCCCTTTGTCAAACAATATCTCACACAACGTGCTGGTGTAAAACACGTGAAGTCATGCCTTCCCTACTCTGTTACCCTTCAAAATATCACCAGATAGCACTGAGATTTAAACACGATGAACCAAATGCTTGAAATATGTGACGTAGATTTCTGTATTTAACCTTGATATGTAGGATTATAAACCAGAAAGGAAGCTGCCAGTAGTATTTAAAAAAAAGTTCTGTTATTAAGTTGTTCCAAATCGGCATGTTTTTTTTTTTTCATTAAAAGGCCCAAGGAGAATTTTAACAATGTTATGGCTGTTCTTGTCTGTATAATGAAAATAGATATTGTGGCCACAATTAAGAATTCGTTTCAACTTGACTTTTCCACATGACTTTTTCAACCGTGGCCATGTTTTATTCATTTCATTAACTTTACTACTGTTAATTTATGGCCACATTGCATTATTATTATTATTATTTTTAATTTAGTTACATTTTAAAATCAGGGAAGGAACAAACTTTCGTCTGCGGAGCACAAAAGACCGTATCTTGAAGAATGTGGATATCCCAACAGTTTTGGTTCCCATTGACTTCCATTGTATTTTTATTTTTTTGGAATACTTAGTCAATGGCTACCAGCAACTGTTTGGTTACCGACATTCTTCAAAATATCTTTTGTGTTCCACAGAAGAAAGAAATTCATACAGGTTTGAATGAACTCTAAACGAGGGAACGAATAAGTAAGTCATAGGAACGAATTCTTAATTTTGTGGTTATGTTTTGTGATTTCTGGCGCTTAAAAAGTTGCAGTTCCCATTCACTTCCATTGTATAAAAATGGTGATCTATCTCTTTAAGAGACCAGACCGAATCTTGCTGTGCCTGTGCTAATTCACATAAATTAAAAGACTTCACGAGACATGTTTTAATTTACTTTGACTGATTCAGTGCCAAGAGATTAACAAGTTTGTTCTTGCACTCTTTTTGTCTCGTTCCAGGATGACCTACTCTTATCTCACCTGTTGTTGGTCTCTGAGAGCCCCTCTGGAGGTAGAAAGAGCAAAGGAAGATCCCACCTCAGATTACATCAGGCCACACACACTGAAAACGTGTGTTTTGCCGTCATTCTCCAGTCGTGTGTGACGCTCGCCAACAGCAGCCTAAAGAGACTTTATTAATGTGTAAACAAAAGCACACAAGACAAAAGATTGCTGTCTTTTGTAAAGAAAGCACTAGATGTTTAGTTATGTGCCCCAGCACTGACTACCTGTTGAAGTTAAGGTTCAGCTGCAGTCGACCTGAATGGTTTGCATTGCTCTTTGCAGTACATTCCAGTTCCATAGATCAACCTGCGCTTGTGTGTGCTGAACTGTAGATATTGTATTATAGGAAATAGAAGGACAATATTTTTTATAATATAGATACTCATCTTGTGCCTTCACTTTTGCTTTTCGTAATGATGTATTGCGAATTCATATTTTGTTGCTCATCAAATTTGTAAATAAATCTTTATAAGCTTTGCTGGAGTATTGAATGAAAATGTCATGCACAAATTATCTAAAAATGATACAGACTTTAATATACAAAGCACTGTATTTTTAGATATACACTAGGAGTACATTAGCATCACTCCTTTTTTGAGGACAAAAAAAAATGTGTTTCATTACTTACAATATTAAACCACTTTTATATCTCTCTCACACACACACACACACACACACACACACACATAATTTGTATAATTAATTATTAAATGAATTGTATATACATTTAAACATTCACAAACATTTCCCCTCCAAATTCAGTAAAAATATTACTTTTACTCAGTATTACAGTATATTTTTGGTAATATAATTAAAAAATAATTACAGGAATGATACCAATGTTGTACTAAATTATTAAACATTTTATTTAATAGTTAAATTTCATACTTAAATGATTACATTTAGTAATTATTACATGTAGTACCACCAATGTTGTGTGATGTATAATATTTATTCTGCATTTATGATCATTTTTATTTATTTATTTTGGTCAAAAAGCAAACAAATAAAACACATACATTTCTGATTTTTGTTCTCGACACGTTTTTTTGAGATTCACTAGTATATATCCCACAATGCACTGCTGTGAGACCGCTCAGTTTTGGTTCATAAACGCAGTCCTTTCTCTAAACATGAATACTGACCGTTCAGCCAGTTGTAAAGACTGATTACCGTGAGGAAGATAAAGTTATACTGCTATGAAAAATCCCTCAGCCCTCTGAGTCCATGATGAAGATTTCAAAGTCCGGGTCCAGATCAGACACGAGGGCGTTGACGAAGTCCTCGATGGAGGGTCTTTTCTGCAACATGCCTGGACATGAATCAAGAGGGGCAAATTCCAGTTACATACACTCTCTCAAGCTTTAGCAGGAGGATTTCCTCCGTTCATGATTTGTCTAGATAAATGTTTTCAATATACTTTGCATTAAATAATGTTAACTTCAAAAAAGCACTAAATCTAAGCAGCATTTACACTGGCAGAGAGAGACGCAGCATCTAAAAGGGCAGAGGTTTTATCTTCCCAGTGCTACATTTTAAAATGACAATATCGTCTTCCACAAGCTGACGGATATCTACTGCTGCCCAGCTCAGTGAACACAGTGCAGCTTAAATCAGTGTGTGTCGTCCTGCTAAACTGCACACTCGATTTACAATTCCTCTCTGCTGGCGCTTTGAAGTCTGCTCATTTCCCCTTGTAGAGCTGCCAATGTAAATAGGCCCTCCTCCCTCCCCCCCTCTTTCCTGCACGGGTCACCTCTAAAAGACACACACACACACACACACACACACACACACACACACACAATAAAACACCCCCCAAAAATCTTAATCTTATCAACCCCCTTGAAAAATACCATATAAAAAATATATATAATGTGTAATGTTTAAAAAAGTTAATAATAAATTATATATATAAAAAAAAAATATATATATATAAGTAACATTTAATATAGTGAACACAGTGCAGCTTAAATCAGTGTGTGTCGTCCTGCTAAACTGCACACTCGATTTACAATTCCTCTCTGCTGGCGCTTTGAAGTCTGCTCATTTCCCCTTGTAGAGCTGCCAATGTAAATAGGCCCTCCTCCCTCCCCCCCTCTTTCCTGCACGGGTCACCTCTAAAAGACACACACACACACACACACACACACACACACACACACAGGCTGCACTAAAATCTCATGCGACTTTGACACGAAACCCTGCTATGTATGTACATCTTTCCTAACCAATAAATCATACAATGAAACTAATTTAACAAGATATAAGATATCAATATTTTCTCTGACAATGATTTGGTTGTGATTCTGTACTCAATTATGAGATGAAAATCTGAAATCTGGTCACAATCACAATATGGCTTTATTTGATTAAATTATTTTCCTCCGATTCATAATAATATATACACCGGATGTAGATTTGTACAGAGCCCTTGAAGGGACATGATAATGGAAAAAATAAGAGATGAAAGGGAAAAAAATATATATTTGAATGTTTTTGCTTTCCTACAAGAAACTCTGCATTCTCTCGCAAAGCATTTGCACTCTCTCGAAAAATTGTGCTCCCTTGAGAAAATGTTCACTTGCAAGACATTTTTATTCTTTCGCAAAAGTATTGAGAAACTCTGCATTCGCTCGCAAACGCATTTGTGTTCCCCCGAGAAACTTCCATGCTCTTGTATTATCTTTCAGAAGTATTGCATTCCCCGAGCAACTTTGCATTCTCTCGCAAAAGTATTGCGTTTTCTTGAGAATGTTTGCATTCGCTCGCAAATCATTTTCATTCTTTCGCAAAAGTAGTGTGTGCCCCTGAGAAACTTTGTGTTCTCTTGCAAAAACATTTTCATTATCTTGCAAAAGTATTGCGTTCCCGAGAAACTCTGCATTCACTCACAAATCATTTGCTTTCTCGCAAAACTATGGTGTCCCCTTGCAAGAGAAACGTTGCGTTCTCTTGCAAAACATGCGCATTATCTTGCAAAAGTATTGCGTTCCTCCAAGAAACTTTGCATTCTCGCTGAAAACATTTGCATTATCTTGCAAAAGTATTTTGTTCCTCCAAGAAACTTTGCATTACCTTGCAAAAGGACTGAAATAAATACAGTTTTGCAAGCAAACACAAAGTTGCTTGCAGGAGAGCAAAAGGTTTACGAGACAATGGAAAGCATTGAAATATAATTTTTCCTCCCATCTCACATTTTGTTTCCCGTCATCATGTCTCCTTTATGGGCTCTGCAGATTTGGAATCTGGATTTGGTGGATTTTTAAACATAAGCTGCCAAATTGCCGCCAGGTGATTTCTGACCTTCTTGACATGAGTTGGGCATGAAAGATAAGGAGAAGCTAATATTAAAACCTGCCGCTTATATAATCACCTGTCTGACTTCAACTGCCGGCATTATGTCGGTAAAAGTAAGCATTACCTCCTCCAGCTGTACACCTTACTGTACTCAGGGTTTTTTTTTAAGATGAATGCTACAGCCACAGATGCTGTTCAGAGAGCTGAAGACTATTGCTTTAATCTCTGAGTGGATCACACAAGGACTAGACGTCTCCAGCTTCAATAGCACTTTCTATAATGATGCCAATTTCCTGAGCTCACTCTCGAAGGGATTCAGACTAGAACCCAATCCACACTCACATTTTTTTCCTTTTCCAAAACCAAAAATACACAAATTAATTCAAGGCCATATCCAGTGAGAATAAAGATACCAGATAAATGTTCAGGATGAACTTTACATTTGTAATGTTAAAGAGTTGGGCTACATTACTGTTTGTTTTCATCTCTGTAATGATCTAGATCATTTAGAGCAATTAAAATGTGTCAGTGTTTGTGTGCCAAAACTATACGTTTTTAAATGTCATACAACTATTATGCTTACTAGGGTCATGTAAATGCCTTAAACTGTAAATGCTTTGTATATAGTTTTTTTAATTTTATTTTAACATTTCACCAGCTTATTTATTGTGTGCATGTGATGAGTGCTTATTTTTGTAATAGGTTATATATACACATACACACACATATATATAAAAATATATATAATGTGTAATGTTTAAAAAAGTTAATAATAAATTATATATATAAAAAAAAAATATATATATATAAGTAACATTTAATATGGAAAAAAAGCTATATATGATCAAAGGTCATATAACAAACAATCCCACTACTAAAGTTTGACCCTACCACTGAGGAATAATTCATCTTTTTTATGTGGGATCATGATTAAACGGTTGACAGGATCAAACATCTGCAAGGATGGATAGACTCACCATATTCATCAGTGCAGGTGCATTGTGTGTGTTTTATTACGAATCAAAGGGACTTTCTAGTTCAAGAAGTCCTGAACAATCCAGCTGTGTGTGCTGTATGAGGAGGCTCTCTGTGATTGGTCAGAAGAGCTCCTGACTGGGATTGGAGGATGATGAAACTAAGGACACATCAAAGTGAGACAGGCTCATCTCTCTTCAATTAATCCCTGTTTAAACGCGGTTCTTTGGCTCCTGTGCCGCGCACCACACCTTGAGCTTGTGCAGTTACGTGGGCACACAGACATGGTGGAACATGACTCAGGTAGCGCTGGTTTGGGTTTCATGTGAAACAGGACAGGATTATCAAGAGGTCAAGCGAGGACTTGACATAAAACAAATATGAAGTCTTATGCAACCGAACTGAGTTCAATGTTTCCACAGACTGAGATTCAGTGGTCCTGGTCTCTATGAACACTGCTTCAACTCAGGTTGAGCAATGTTTAAAGACTAAGAAGATAATTACAGCCTCCCTCCCAGCAGATGAAGAGATTTTCTGGTTACTCCACGGCTTTGACGTGCGCCTGCGTTTGTAACTATTTGAAACATGTCATGAGTTGAAAGCAGTAAGCTCATGATCTACCTGAAGGCTGAAATTACTTCATCACTGACTGTAATTAAAACTGGAGGTCTCAAAGTTTTGTCAAAAAAAAAAAAAAAAAGCTCAAGTTTCAAGGATTTTTTTTTTGCTGCCCTTCTACTACTGGTATTTTCAGGAAATGCTAATCCAGCATTTGTGATGTTATTTATAAGATCTGCCTTTCTTTGAGATTCATCAAAAATGTATATGAATGCAATTTTTTCCTATTAAGGAATGTTTGAAACTAAGGTGAACCTGACCCTCCTGTGATCCTCTATCTAAAACTCATGCATGTCACCATCTGTGTGCTACAGTGCTAAAACATATCCCAGCCCAGGTGCTCGAGTCAGCTATTGTTCTTTCAGTCTGTCCTTCAGCACTAAAATAGAGGTCCCTGGGAAAGCTGAGGGCCATGAAAGACGCCTCTGTGCCGCCCATGGCTGGAGAACACAGGGCTTCAGTCAGCATGGCCGTCAGTCCGTCACTTTCCTCTCTCTGCTATGCCATCTAATCCAGCCTGGACTTTTCAGCACCAGAGGCCTGGGATCCGGCCAGCTCAGAGCGAGGAGCCCGGCAGATAAAAACAGCCCAGGCTACAGACTCTCTCTAGGGTGGCTCTTGTTCCACTGCGGTCCGGCACAGAGGAGGGGGCACGGGGTGCACTGAGGAGAACCCCTCTGAACCGGAAAGTTAACAGTGAAAAATACAAGTAGCTAAGGAATCAGAAAATAAGGAAGTGAACACACTAATGTAGAAATTTCAGTGGCAGTTTTAATTATGTTCAATAACTGCATTAACAGCTAATATTAACATTTTTTTTCAATCCCAGTGCTGGGAAATTTGTCATCCAGAGAGCATCTTTTCTTACCCCAATAGTAATTATTATTGCTGTAATATAAATAGCCTCTTGGCAAATTATTGTAGGTTAATACATTTTGACATTACTGGGGCACTTTTTTTGTAATAACATGCACTGATGAATCATTCAGTATAACACCAAGAACACTCTTTAAGGGACAAAGAAATGGCAGTGACTGAACTGTCACTCATTCTCTCAGGTGCAGACTTCTCTTCTTACCTTCCACCATCAGCATGGGTTCCTTCCCTCCCCCATGAGCCAGCATCTCTCTGCGGTAACGCTCTCCGGTTTCCCTGCAACAACGTGAGCAGACAGAGGTTTACTTTACACTACCAGCATCGTTCCCACAATCCAAGCCCATAAACCCTTATGTTCCCTCTCTAACTGCCTGACATGTCCAAAACTGTCCAAACAAAAGAAAGTGCTAAAGAACAAAACCACAGCAGAGTAGTTAAGATATCCTGGTATTTTTAAAGACCCCATGAAATGAAAACAGGAGTTTTGTGGTTTTCAGTCTGTGCCTGTTAGCTTCGAGGACATCTTTATGTTAGTACACTCTTAAATCTTAGCAAAATCCACTTTTAGCAGATATGCACATTTATAATCTAAAGTTTATCTCTTCCGAGGGAATAGAAACAAATATATCAAGTAATTTAATGCGATATGGTATACAGATCTCATTCATTAGATGAATTTCATGGTTGCATGCACTATTAAAAATAAAGGTTCTTTATTGGCATCTATGGTGCCATGAAGAACCTTTAACATGGATAATGGATAAAATCTATTTTACAACCTTTATAACTCTCTGGTGTTGTGCGAGTGGTGGTCAATATTTTTTTAATGATCAAAGTTTTGTCAAAAAAAAAAAAAAAAGCTCAAGTTTCAAGGATTATGCCACTGTGCATATGAATCATGTGGCGGCTTGAGATCTGTTCAACTATGAAAACTTTGAAAAAAGATTGTTCATGTAGATATAATAATATATCTTCATGAACATTATTTATATTATTTATAACAGTTTATATCACGCAGTTCTGACTATTTTTTCTCAGAATTCTGAGTATGCATCTCGCAATTTTATGTTATGAGGATATGAATTTCTATGGAAGCATATTTTTTCTAAAAATATAAAAAAGTAACTGCAACTTTTTCATCTCGCAATTCTGAGCTTTTTCTTGCAATTTCGAGTCTGTATCTCACAGTTCTGAGCTTACAGAGTTTATAAAGCAATTCTGAGTTGTTAGAGTTTATAAAGCACGTTTTTTTCCTTCAGAATTGCAAGAGAAAATGTCCGAACTGTGAGATAAGAAGTCATAATTACTTTTTAATTTGTTTATTCTATGGCAGAAAAAAAATTTGCATATTGAATTGTGATTCATCTTGCTGTCCTTGCAAGATTTTTACATTACAAAACATAATTTAGAAGTAATAGGCTACTTTCTGTCCTGTTTTGATCCCCTCATTGAAATGCTCTGTTTGAATAGGCGACTCGGAAGTAAAGCCCACTGGTATGATTGGATAACAGTTGTGTATTTTTGACAGCCTACAGCCTTCACACTTCATAGATGGACGCTGCTGTGATTTAGGTTAAAAACGCATACATACTCAGTACCTATATCAAACGATCTGCAATAACAGATAAAGCAATAGTGACCACCTAATAAAAACAGTTATTCACACTTGTGTGGTGTGACATTACTGTCAGATCCAATATAGTCTGTACAGCATCGTCTTTTAGTTTCAATCTTTCTGAAAATCCTGCGTCGGATTGTGATTTGTTTGTAAATGATCCGCAGTAAAATGAAGTTAACAAAGGACCAAGTTCTTATTGACACGATCTGGAACTTCATTAAAAATAAAATTCACTTTTAACAGTATTTTACTGTAAAATTACATTAAATGTAATTACATTTATTCACCGAATATAGTATGGAAACTTACTGTTAACCAGTTAACAGGTTTTTACTGTAGCATTTTTACAGTCTTTTACTGTTAAAATCGCAATAATTTTTTACAGTGTAGACTAATGAGAAAGTTGAGAGTTCTGAGACTTACAGGATGTTTTTATAGTACAATGACCTCTTATGTCAAAAGATCAAGGGAATATTGATTTCTCAGTTCATGACCCCTTTAATTTATAGCTGCCTTTACACAATACTATGCGTCAACATGTTGATTCTTGTGAGCAGCTGACTGAAAACAAGACACGTACTAAGCAGCATGGCAACGATTAAGCTCCTCTCAGGCATTTATGCACAACCATAACATAAATATTAACTTAGCTAAAACATTTTTTTTTGCTGCCCTTCTACTACTGGTATTTTCAGGAAATGCTAATCCAGCATTTGTGATGTTATTTATAAGATCTGCCTTTCTTTGAGATTCATCAAAAATGTATATGAATGCAATTTTTTCCTATTAAGGAATGTTTGAAACTAAGGTGAACCTGACCCTCCTGTGATCCTCTATCTAAAACTCATGCATGTCACCATCTGTGTGCTACAGTGCTAAAACATATCCCAGCCCAGGTGCTCGAGTCAGCTATTGTTCTTTCAGTCTGTCCTTCAGCACTAAAATAGAGGTCCCTGGGAAAGCTGAGGGCCATGAAAGACGCCTCTGTGCCGCCCATGGCTGGAGAACACAGGGCTTCAGTCAGCATGGCCGTCAGTCCGTCACTTTCCTCTCTCTGCTATGCCATCTAATCCAGCCTGGACTTTTCAGCACCAGAGGCCTGGGATCCGGCCAGCTCAGAGCGAGGAGCCCGGCAGATAAAAACAGCCCAGGCTACAGACTCTCTCTAGGGTGGCTCTTGTTCCACTGCGGTCCGGCACAGAGGAGGGGGCACGGGGTGCACTGAGGAGAACCCCTCTGAACCGGAAAGTTAACAGTGAAAAATACAAGTAGCTAAGGAATCAGAAAATAAGGAAGTGAACACACTAATGTAGAAATTTCAGTGGCAGTTTTAATTATGTTCAATAACTGCATTAACAGCTAATATTAACATTTTTTTTCAATCCCAGTGCTGGGAAATTTGTCATCCAGAGAGCATCTTTTCTTACCCCAATAGTAATTATTATTGCTGTAATATAAATAGCCTCTTGGCAAATTATTGTAGGTTAATACATTTTGACATTACTGGGGCACTTTTTTTGTAATAACATGCACTGATGAATCATTCAGTATAACACCAAGAACACTCTTTAAGGGACAAAGAAATGGCAGTGACTGAACTGTCACTCATTCTCTCAGGTGCAGACTTCTCTTCTTACCTTCCACCATCAGCATGGGCTCCTTCCCTCCCCCATGAGCCAGCATCTCTCTGCGGTAACGCTCTCCAGTTTCCCTGCAACAACGTGAGCAGACAGAGGTTTACTTTACACTACCAGCATCGTTCCCACAATCCAAGCCCATAAACCCTTATGTTCCCTCTCTAACTGCCTGACATGTCCAAAACTGTCCAAACAAAAGAAAGTGCTAAAGAACAAAACCACAGCAGAGTAGTTAAGATATCCTGGTATTTTTAAAGACCCCATGAAATGAAAACAGGAGTTTTGTGGTTTTCAGTCTGTGCCTGTTAGCTTCGAGGACATCTTTATGTTAGTACACTCTTAAATCTTAGCAAAATCCACTTTTAGCAGATATGCACATTTATAATCTAAAGTTTATCTCTTCCGAGGGAATAGAAACAAATATATCAAGTAATTTAATGCGATATGGCATACAGATCTCATTCATTAGATGAATTTCATGGTTGCATGCACTATTAAAAATAAAGGTTCTTTATTGGCATCTATGGTGCCATGAAGAACCTTTAACATGGATAATGGATAAAATCTATTTTACAACCTTTATAACTCTCTGGTGTTGTGCGAGTGGTGGTCAATATTTTTTTAATGAAATGAATGTACTATAATTTAGTTTATAGTTTATAGTTTTGTATATAATATTCTGTATTTTTAGGGGACTTTATGGTTCTAAATTATATTAGTGGAATAATTATGATACATCTGTTACCTGTTAACCACTTTTTGAGCATATTTTTGAATATAAACTGTCATAAAACTTGAATGCTTTTATTAAGTTTGGTCTCTCTTTAAAGAAGACAATTGGCAGATTATTGCTGAAGTGAAAACAATGTGAAACTCAACTTAAAAAAAACAAACAAAAAAAAGTTTTTTATAAATATTTTTACAATTTTATGATATTTTCCAAAACATGTTTTACTCTAAAATAAAACTAAAGCCATACATCTAAACAAGTTGTTTTCCAAATTTGAGTTTGATAGCTCAAAAAATGAGCTTTCAGTAAGATTTTGTTTGGGTGCAGTACCAAACTTTTCTGCTAGATTACATTTGCTTTCCATTCATTTCCAATTCCGTCATTTTTGAACAGTAAAAGTGTCATTTTTATTCAGGACCATTTAACCATTTCAAATCATGTCCACTATTTTTTTTTTCTTGTGTTCAGATAGCAAGTGCCAAAACTTTTACCAAGTTTCATACCATTGACTGAACAACACCTGAGGGTTAAGAGTGTTCAAACTTTAGGGGAAAAAAAAAAACAGAAAAAACAACAAAAAAAAAAAAACAATGTAGTAGCATTACAACTAATGCATGTGTCTTTCACAAACCTGTTGAGGGGGTCTTTATAGAAACACTGCTTCCACACCATGGAGGCCACCGCACGTGACATCAGGTATGAGTAGTACTTCGCCCCATAGCCGACAAGATGACTGAACCTCAGCTGCCAGGCCTGCAGAGACAGGTGCAGGTGAACTAATCACAAGCTGCCGTAGGAATATTCCTATAACATCTCTGCAAACCCTTGCCAAGTTATTTCCTAACCTGGAAACATGCTGATGCTAACAACATTCAATTTCTCAGCTGCAACTGTGACCCAACTAAATGGAAGAGTCAAGTTATTGCCACACAATGCCTTCAGGCCCATATTCATCACTAAATATTTACATTCCCAGAGCACAAATGGTGCAAAGCCTATTCCCATGGCTACTTTACTCTGAGCTAAATGAAAGAGACTGATAATGTTTTGGGTGGATGCAAGTTGGGGAAGTATTTTGCTATTAAAACACAGGCTAGACTTGTGTCGAAAGAGCTCAGTAGTTCAAACGCATCACTGAGGGATGAAGACGTGCTTAGACACCCGCTGTTACCATTATCCCTGCAGGAAATGAACAGAGCACACTACGCTTGATATGACAGTAAATAGGGGCAACAAACCTGTTGGTATGTGATAATATCAGTTTATAGCTACAGCTAATCTAACTGGGTGTCTGGGTTCATAAAGTCAGCAAGTAAGATGGTCTGGTTTTTACTGAACGAAGAAAGACATTCTTCATCACTGTCATTACATGTGTGGTGGAGCCACTGAATGTTAAGTGGACGCCATTCGAATCTCTTTCTGTTCTGTGGCTCTCACATGCTGTCTTGACACAGCCCTGATGCTCATGCAGGATACACATACCCGAATTTGACTAAATTTAAGGCAATCTAAAACCCCCACCACCTAAAATCAAGTGACTGTCTACTGTATCTGACAAAAAAAAAAATTAAAAAAAAAAAGTGAGTATAAACATTTAGGCCTACATTTTCATATCAATGTTATTTTAATACAAAACAAACTAAAACCCTCCCCTTAAAAAGCAAAACACAACAAACCTAAAACAAACAACTGACATCCAAGTGAAAAAACAACAACATTTCAAACAGGAAACAAACAAAACAAACCAAGAAACAAACAAAACAACAAAAGAAAGAAAGAAAAACAAAAAGCAAACCAAGAAAACAAAACAAACCAATCGGAGAAACAAAACAGCACACCAAGAAACAAAGAAAACAAGACACAAACAAACCAAACCAAGAAAACAAAAAAGCAAAACCCAAAGTAACAAATCAAACCAAATTAAGAAACAAACAAACCAACCAACCAAGTAACAAACCAAACCAAACAAAATAAACAATACAAATAAACCAACAAAAACAAAATAAAAAAACAATACAATAAACAAACAATGCAAGAAAAAAAAAACAATCGAGGAAACAAAACAGCACACCAAGAAACAAACAAAACAAGAAACAAACCAAACCAAGAATCCAAACAAAAACTAACCCGTTTCACACCGCAAGAGCTTCACATCAGCGTAACTACAGCATCACTGCAGCTGCAGACTCACGAGAGTATTCACACTGCAGTGTTTGTACAGCGTCACAGCAGCGGCTCCAAAGCTACATATTTCTTTACAAAGACAACTATAAATTTGTTTTTAGAAGTTGGTCAGTTATGAACTTGGAAAGTCTTTAAAGTTTGTTAACACGGGGATTCGCATGTACAGTATATGGCAAACAACAAAAACAGCTCCAATCATGTCGTTTCAGTCATACTTTGATACAGAATGTGCTGCCTGTTTGCAAGTTTCTTTTTTTTTTTTAAATGGGTAAATTTTCTATACATATTTTTGATTCTTAATTTTCTTGTCTGTCATACTCCAATTCTTGTTAAAACACACTAGACATGCTTATTATGTGCATTTTTTTAGCACTTTTTGTGTGAAATCATATATATTTTGTCAATCAAAAGTGTGCTGTCATGGAGCATGAGCGGCGCAGCAAAAACTATTTTAGAAACAAACAAACACACAAACAAACCAAGTTACAAAACCAACAAACCATGAAAAAAAAACAATACAAGAAACAAACAAAACAAAGCTCAATGAGTCGGCTATATACAATAGAGGGCATCTGCTCTTATCACAGGGCCTGGGGCAACATTCTGTTCACGGTTCCATACCAAGTGCAAGTGACCTGACATTAGGCTTTTTTACAGTTTGCTAAATACACAATTTACATTATAATTTTGCAACCACCTGAACAAAAGAATTTTACAGATACACGTGTTATATAACTGTACTTTTGTAGTAGGTACATTATAAATGCATTGCTATCATGCTACAGGATATTAAGGACTCCGCAAAGACATCTGGCTCTAATGATTACTAAGGGACATGCTGGACTGACTGAAGTCTGTTCTGACGCAGAATGTGTGTGTTAAGTGTTCCTCTGCAAAGTTGTTGAAGAGAGCCAGGGTTGTGTAAACAGCACTATGAGAGACACACTATGGTTGGAGAAGGTGAAACTGCTTTATAATACAGAGTTAAGCCCCAGAGTATCAGTAAGACATATCCCATATGGCCCCTAATGACTTCAGTAAGCTCAAATGCACTCCTGCAGTAATGAAACATCTGAAAGCTAAACATTAGCAAAGCAGAACAGCTACTTGACTATCAACACCCGCCTAAAATCTGTATTCCGTTATGGAAATATTTTCACTGCAGATGGGTCCTGTCAGGCTGCTGGCCATCAGATAATTTCAAATGTACATTTATAAGAATTTCACATTCACAGAACTTTAGATAAGGGCCTTGAACTAACAAAAAGGACCAAATCTAACTTGGTATTACCATGCTTTTTGGACTTGCTCTTTGCATCCCGTGATAAATCTCAGCAGCCAGAGGAATGCAACTCTGTGTGTGAATGTTCCCAAATATTAGCAACAGGACAAGAACTTCCATCTGGTCCATGTTTTTAACAGCTGACATTATCTTCCAGAACACTATTAATGCCCTAGTATCAGTCGAATCAACGTCAACAGAAGTCAAACAACTGTAAATACAGCTCTCTCTGTGAATCATAATCCGTCATTGGCCGCAATCTTTTATTAGTGGTCTGGCATCACTATTATTACTCATATTAGTATGAAACTCTTGTGCCATTTGTGGCAAGACCTAAAACGATACCTCAATTTGCTTGGCTTGCTGTTGAGGATCATCCAGGTAACAACACAGTATTAAGAATCAAGCATAAGTAAACTTTTGAACGTGGTCATTTTTCTAAATTCAACTATTATTTTCTCTTGTGGACTATATGTAAACGTCTTTTATGTGAAATATCTTATTCAGGTCAGTACTAAATAAAAAATAACATGCATTTTGTACGATCCCTTAAAATAATGAACATTTTGCAGATACTGTAAAGTGTATATAAAATGTTGATCACAATATTAAGAAGCACAACTGTAGTCAACATTAATAAAAATAAGAAAATGTTTCTTGAGCACCAAATCGGTGTATCAGAATGATTTCTGAAGGATCATGTGACACTGAAGACTGGAGTAATGATGCTAAAAATTCAGCTTTGCATTACAGGAATAAATTACATTTCAAAATATATTAAAATAGAAAACAGTTATTTTAAATTGCAAAATTATTTCACAATATTATAGTTTTACAGATTTTTTTTATGAAATAAATGCAACCTTGGTGAGCATAAGAGACATATTATAAAAACATTAAAAAAAAAATACTGACCCCAAACTTTTGAAGGTTAGTGTAGATTGGAAGGAGGGATCAATAAAAATGTTCCCATGTGCGTCATGAAAAAACTGTCTGGTTTTATATCTTTACTGCAACAAAATGATGTGTCAAAAGAGCTGTCATTCTTCAATAGAGTGACATGCGGAGGGTTTTACAGCCAGGAACGAAAGACACACGCATACTATTAGCTGTGTTCCCGTGAGAGGCAGTAATAACGGATAAAAAGTGGGGAGCTGGGTGATTTAGAGCAGTGTTTCCCAACCGGGGTGCCGCGGCACGAGAGCAGGGGTGCCGTGTAAAAAAATCATTTTTTAATATTTTTTAATTGCTAAAATGTTCAAAAAAGCATCTATTATATAATATCCATTTCTGATGTCGCCAATAATTAGATTAGATAAGCACCGAAATTCCGGCTGCCGAAAATTAGTTTCACTTTCACGTGGTGTGACGCTCTGCGTATTATCCCGCTCTATGTGTGCGCTCCGCTCAGTCGCTCCACTCGTATACCGTTCATGCGAATCGGAACAGCAAAGTCCACTCAAAAATTGAGCCGACAGGAAACATCGATGTAGTACAGTATTGTTTCTGTGTTACTGTGTTGTAACATGGTGTGGTGTATGGGCATCTCTGATAACGCTGCCCTCTCATTCATTGATCTGCTAACCGCTATGTTATGCTCACGTGTTCTGATAATAATAGCTTTCTAG
>NW_015546074.1:2204992-2212908 GCF_001515605.1 Sinocyclocheilus anshuiensis
TAGGGTGCCACAAGTTTGTTAAAATTTCCAAAGGGTGCCGCGACTAAAAAAAGGTTGGGAAACACTGATTTAGAGGATGGTAAAGACATTATGGCTGAAGCAATTAAAGAGAGAGGGGAATATTTAGAGTTGGGGGAGGCCTGATTCCCAGTGGCTCCACATAATTACAGGCCAGGATGAACGGTTTATGAAGGCCATTCTGAAATAAAATGTGTTTTAGATCGTTCCAGCTCTCAGGCGGCCATCTCGACAGTGCTGAGAAAAGCATTTCAAACTGTTTTCCCTTCCAAAAAGCCTCTGAAAGAAGAGTTTCAAATCTTTCCCCCAGGGAGTGCTTCTTCAAATTATATCTCTGCTTTGTTATTGCAGAAAAGGCCCCCGAAAAGGGCCGGAGAGCGGAGAAAAGCATTTTAATCCTTTAACCGTGCAGTGTCTGTGAAAGAATATTTAGAGTTGGGGGAGGCCTGATTCCCAGTGGCTGAACATAATTACAGGCCAGGATGAACGGTTTATGAAGGCCATTCTGAAATAAAATGTGTTTTAGATCGTTCCAGCTCTCAGGCGGCCATCTCGACAGTGCTGAGAAAAGCATTTCAAACTGTTTTCCCTTCCAAAAAGCCTCTGAAAGAAGAGTTTCAAATCTTTCCCCCAGGGAGTGCTTCTTCAAATTATATCTCTGCTTTGTTATTGCAGAAAAGGCCCCCGAAAAGGGCCGGAGAGCGGAGAAAAGCATTTTAATCCTTTAACCGTGCAGTGTCTGTGAAAGATGTAGAAAACCACACGGCGGGAAAGGGGCCAAAACTAAACTACCTTGGTGTGTTGATGTGTTTTTGTACTTCAGTAGCGAGAGTATAAGATGTTATTAAGGATTAGTCAAGGAACGACTCCCAAACATTCATTAACTTCAATAACGGCAATGGATCACTTCATTTCAGGGCAACAGACCACCTACATACAGTATGGGGAGATGTGCTTTTTATGAAACACTGATTTCTAGGAAGCATTTAATAACTAACAAATAATTCTAAGGTATCCTTAAGACCATATATAATGTCTAAGCAAAGATTTCCTATACCGATTTTGAAAATTAAAAAAAATTGGCAGAAAAAACTCCAACATTATTTGATTTAAATGAAACACACGTACTGTATTGGTGACATATGGCAGGCCATAATACTTCTTCTGCATGTCTATCATGATATCTGTAGTTGATCGATTTTGTGGTTTTCCATGATAAACTTGATCCATGATTGCATAGAAAACCTGAAGAGAACCATTTACATATTAGATAAACCATTTCTGAATATGTTAAATTATATATTGTTCAATATTAGCTTTTTTATTTTGGGAAGCAGAAAATATTAGAGCATATATTTTCCAAATCGATTCTTCCTAACAGTGTCTATAAATGTTAGGTTTTAAAAGTACAGAAATATTACTTAAATGGTTTAAAATTCATTCATTAAAATGTTTTCATGCCTGATTTTACAATCAACACTGGACCTTCACTGTGAAATTAAATAATAATAAAAAAAATTATAATATTGGTCATCACATCAGTTATGGGCCCTAGTTATAAAGTAATTATCAATCCCAGCTAATACTTTTGTAACAGTGCATACTTACAGTATGGCCCTGCAAATCAATTTAAAAAATAATAATTCTCTCTCCTTTGAATCTTATGGTCATTTATGTTGTATTTTATACTCCAAAATTGTGATTTTCTGGTACCTGAAGTTGAGTGTCAGCTGCACCACAGACCTTCTTGGACTCACAAAGACGGGCCACCATGCTTTGCGGCAAAGGCTGTGAGAAATGATACAGAATCAAACTATAAATACACATCACATTTTTATTTATATGAACCGTTCACCCAAAAATGAACACAAAGTTACTTCAGAAGACTTGGGGATAAAATGTATGAATCATATTCATACATTCTGAAACTTTTGAAGCATCAGTCCCAATTTGTTGTAGTTGAAAAAAGTGACTTGTATTGAATTCAAAATGAGTTTTGAAATAATGATCATACTGATCATCATGACCAACATGAACACTGCAGTGCAGCGTAGAGTGTACCTGTCCAGTCTGATAGTGGCGAGCGAACTGACTGATCACACGATAGTCTGTGGCAAAATATTCCATTAGAATAGAAGGTACCTCTGCAAAATCAGTGACACACCGTGTTCCTAAAGAGAGAAACAATATCACTGTGATTATGCTGCTACAGGTACATTTCAAAACTGAAGACCACACATCTGAACAAACTGAGCTCATTTTTGTAGTAATCATATCATACCCGTCACATGTTGGTAGCGGGTGCGTCCCAGCATGGAGTGCATGGCATGGCCCATCTCATGGAAGAGATTTTCCATCATGCCTGGGCTGAGTAATGTGGGAGCAGACTGTGTGGGGTGAGGCAGGTTCAGCATCAGGACAACTATCGGCAGCTGATACTGCCCATCTTCTAGCTGCCTCCCGCCACGAATAGTGAAGTGGCAGTCCTGAGTGGCACACAAAAGAAACTGGGTTGATCAAAACTGACTGACTGCAATAAAAAATGTAATTCCTGAATAAATCAGTGTTTTTTAACAAATCGCTCGAGTGAATTATTCAATGACTCCCACATAATGACAGTATTTTTTCATTAATGAATCAATGTTTTTGAACAAATTAAGTAAATAATTCAATGACTCTCTCACAAAGATACTTGTTAATACTTTCCGTAATCTTTCCATAATGAATCAGTGTTTTTAAATAAATTGTTTGAGTGAATTATTCAATGTCTTCCTCATAAAAGACAGCAATCTTTCCTTAGTGAATCGATGTTTTTGAATGAATTGAGTAAATGATTCAATGACACACACATATAGATAGTAACTTGTTTCTTTTCTTAATGAACCAGTGTTTTTGAATTTCTTGCTTGAGTGAATGATTCAATGACTTACCCATTAAGTCATTTTTTTCCAGAATGAATCAATGTTTTTGAATGAATTCGTTGAGTGAATGATTCAGTGACTCATAAAAATAGTAACTTGTCTCTTTCCTTAATAAATCAATGTTTTTGAATGAACTGGTTGAGTGAACGATTGTATAATGTTGTATAACAAATACTAATTTGAGATGGACAAACCAATGGCACTAGAAGTAGATGGGCTATCGGAGTCCTTCTTTACCTGGTGAGGTTTGTCTGGTCTGTAGAAGAAGTCACAGTAGATGTATCCCAGCAGTCCCTCTGTTTCATGCACCACAGCCTGAAGGAGCAATGCAAAATGGCAAGTGACATTAGAAATGAAGTTGGCTTGACCCGAAGATGAGCTCTTATTTTAGCCCACTGGGTTTGATATTCAAGTACAAAAGTGTGATCTCACCAACTTGCGCACATCTTCGCTCCAAACCTCCCCCACACTGGGCTGCTCAGCCAGCAGTGATACACCATACAGCTGCGTGAAAAGACCATTCAGACCTTCCATACACGCTCCCAGCGAGAAGTACGGACTGTACAGGCTTGGCTCTATGTTGAATCTGCAGAGATAAAACACAACATGCCATGTTATTAAACCCTTAACGTCAATATACAAATTTTCCTCACCGAGAACACAGACTACAAAAGAGAAATTACAAGAATGTGAAAATAAATGTAGAAATCATGTAGCACAAAGCTTTAAATAATTAAAGTTTAAAGTAACTGTTTTGTATCTGAATACATATTAAATTGTAATTTAATCCTATAATGTCAAGGCTGATTTTTTTTTTCAGCAGCTGCTTAATATTTATATGGAAACCTTGATACATTTTCTTTAGGGTTCTTTGATTAATAGAAAGTTCAAGTATAGTTCATCTGTCTCATGCTTTTCTCAGATCTCTTACCTTTCTGCACGTATCACACCACTGAAATACGGATGGTCCCATGGCATTAGCTCCTACAGAGGAAGATTTAATCCTGGTTTAATTCTTCTGTAGAGCAATGGACTATTTCTCACTTAAACTTGCAGGTTATTAGTAAGTTTGCAAAATTGTCTATTTCTAACATTCTACATGCTGAAATCAGATGATATGAAAATCCAAATATCGCAGATAACTGAGCAGTGCTTACAGGATTTCTGGGGTTGAGTTTTGTCTTCATTTCCCTCATCATTTCAAAATCCTTTTCCATCCTAAAGTTGACAGAAATTTCAGTTCACATATTACATAACATGTATAAACATTGCAGTTTATATTATACAGATATGTACACTATACAAAAGTTATATATGCATGTTTTTTTATATACATATAATTATCAATCCAAGCCACCAATACAATACAGTGTTTAGACTTTATTATTGCCACAATGTTATCCATAAATAACGTAGTTGACAGTGACACCTAGTGGCATCTGCTAGAATAAGATTCTTTCAGGAGATAAATGTTACACTTTCTTAAAAAACATTATAACTTTTGCACATAATATATTCATTATTATGTACCAGCAGCTTAAAGCAATTGACAAAATATTGAAGAGAGAAAACTCAACCTGTCTGAGAGCTTGTCTGTGATCTGCTGTAAAAAACTCATAACTGCCTCTGTGGAGAAACAGACCTATACTATAATATAATGTAATGTAATACATAAAACATATGTTATTTATACAATATTAACTAATTGTTATTCTTGCAGTTCTGTTTGTAGAGAAACAACACATTTCAAGTTTAAAGGTAGAAAATGAAAATGAGTAAACTTAAAAAAAAAAAAAAAGAGAGACTATTTCAGAAGAATAAAGTCTACCTGGGCTTTTGGCCATGGTTCCTTTTAATGCTCTATGTGCATAAGATTCATAACCAACCAAGCGAGCCAGTTTATCTCTACAGGACAGCA
The DNA here is from genome assembly GCF_001515605.1 of Sinocyclocheilus anshuiensis. NCBI lineage: Eukaryota > Metazoa > Chordata > Actinopteri > Cypriniformes > Cyprinidae > Sinocyclocheilus > Sinocyclocheilus anshuiensis. Next base: position 2,209,850 of record NW_015546074.1, read on the forward strand.
GTTCCTCAAGTATGTGCATCACATTTTCATTTGGGTAGAGGAAAACTTTATATGCAACTTCCCTGACCTGAAAAATATGTGCACAGACCAAAAACACTAGTTAGTCCACAACAAAGCAACCTGAAAATTGACATCAACCTAATTTCAATAAATCTTTATGCAACTTCATTGAAAAAGTTTCTACTAATAAAGGAAAGCGATCTACCAGATCATCAGGCGCATCTGCATTCAGGCCTCCGATCTGAATGTAATTCCCGTCTTTAGTGAAGTGCTGGTGAATGTGTTCAGGAAGAGCTCTCTTCTCTATTCTGTTGGGCATGTGGCAGCTCATGAGAAACTGATTGCTCAGATCCAGCAGCTTCACATTCAAGTTCACAGCCTCTTTCCTCTGTGAAAAATAATTTTGCATAGCGGTGTCTTACACTGAGATCACTCGAAATGTATAATTAATACAACGGTTCAGACCTTTTTTTTATCCAGATGGATTCCACTTATCTCGAAGTCAAACATAAATAGTTCAGCCACTCTTCTGCATGAATAAAACATTATAGTGTGTTAATATTAAAACATTATTTTTTTACCAAAGAAAACATTTAAATAAGATGCAACTTTTAAGCTTCATATACTATGCCTGTGGTTAGACCTTATATAAACGCAATAACAAAGACATAAATGGCATGGAATGGCATAATGCACAACATCTGCATCATTATCATGGCTAATTTATCCACCTTATTTTTCAACTCGGAAGTAAGCTGTTTTCTGTGAATATGCGAGACTTCGCTTCATTAAAGGGATAGTTCACCCAAAAATGAAAATTTGATGTTTATCTGCTTACCCCCAGGGCATCCAAGATGTAGGTGACTTTGTTTCTTCAGTAGAACACAAATGATGATTTTTAAGTCCAGCCGTTGCAGTCTATCAGTCGTATAATGCATGGCAATGGTAACAAAATCTATGAGAGTAAAAAAAACATGCACAGACAAATCCAAACTAAACCCTGTGGCTCGTGACGACACATTGATGTCCTAAGACACGAAACGATTGGTTTGTGCGAGAAACCGAACAGTATTTATATCATATTTTACCTCTAATACACCACTATGTCCAACTGCTTTGAGTGCGCGCACGGCATCCGGTGCGTGAGGTGTGTACGCGCTCTGGCGTAGTTTACGCAAGCGCCGGAAGTGACCTCTCGCGCGTATACGTCACGCATTGTTTACACAGTGCACAGTCATTGTAGGTACGACGGCTAATCAAAATGGTACTTACTTGCGCTTATCTGGATTGTTCAAACCGACTTAAAACTAAAAGATGACTTTCTCTCGCGCAAACAGTTGCCTAGGCAACATTTATAATTTTCTATCAGTTTAACTTGTAGTACTAAAAATAAATAAATAAATACAAGTTAACAAAAACTATACAGACATAATAAAAACAAAAAAAAACTAATACAATTTACAAAAACACACAACAAAACTACCAAAACTTTTACTAAAATAAAATTAAACGAAATATCATTCCAAAATATTAACAAAAATAATAGTTTCCACCTTATTTTTCAATGCGGAAGTAAACCGTTTTCTGTGAATGTGCGAGATTTCAGGTTCGTTGGCCACTGTAGGGAAATAACAAGAAGAATAACAAAGTGCAGTAAACAACAACATTGTTTGTGCTTCAAACCAGTGTGTTTAGAAATAAGACAATACATTAAAATAATATAGTAAGAAACACCAGTTTGTAATATCAAGCAGCAAGTTTTGTACAGCGAAAAATAGCTGGAAGCGGATGACACCGGAAGCCAGACACATTAAATTTGACAAATGGTCGCGCCCGCTCTTAAGGGAAAAATAAGGTGGATATATTCAAATAAAATAGGAGGAGGTCTGATTTATACCTTGTTTCTGGGTCCAGTTTGGAAAAGATCTCTTCGTTTTCCAGCAGGTCCTTTAAGCTCTTACACAAATCAACATTGGTATTGAGCCTGTAACAGATATTAAAAACCTAAAGATCTCAGGAAAAACATATATTAAAATAAGTGGATATAAACTCAAGGCCCACCTCTCCACCATAGTGCCAATGTTTATACAAGTCCTTTCTGCAGCCTCCCGGTATGACGGGTCGGGATGTGCCACTTTAATAAAGTCTGCCTACAAAAAAAAAAAAAAAGATAAACATTTTAAAAATATTATATATAAAATGAAAATATATACATATAAAAAGAAGGATATTTTATGTATTTTGATATATACATTATTCATGTTTTTGAAAGAAGTCTCTTATGCTAATCAAGGCTGGATTTATTGATCAAAATACAGCAAGACAATGATAATGTGAAATAGTATTACAATTTAAAATAACTGCTTACTATTTGACTATTTTAAAATGTAATTTAGTCAGTCTTCACGGTCACATGATCATTCTGAAATCCTTCTAATTTGGTGATTTAGTGATCAAGAAACATTTCTTATTATCATCATCAATGTTGAAATGTAATATACTACCATTCAAATGTTTTTTTTTTTTTTAAATAACTTATTGTTTTTATTCAGCAAGGATGCATTCAATTGATTGGCAGTAAAGCCATTTATAATGTCACAGATCAATTCTATTTCAAATAAATGCTTTTCATTTTTAACTTGAATATTCATCAAAGAATGTTGAAAAAAAAAAAACGTATCACAGTTTCCACAAAATTATTAAGCAGCGCAACTTTAATTTAATTCATCTTAGCCATCACGGGAATACACATTTTAAAATATAAATATTCCAAAAGAAAACAGTTCTTTTAAACTGTAATAACAATTCACAATATTACTGTTTTTATTGCATTTTTAATTAAAAAAATGCAGCTTTGGTGAGAATAAGAGACTTCTTTCAAAATAAATAATAATAATATGAATAATATATGTCTATAACATTATATAGATATATAATATACAGTATATACGGTATACAGATCTATCTATCTATCTATCTATCTATCTATATATATACACACACACACACACACACAGGGTACGGAAAGTATTCAGACCCCCTTCAATTTTTCACTCTGT
>NW_015546074.1:2213412-2215251 GCF_001515605.1 Sinocyclocheilus anshuiensis
TATATATATATACACACACACACACACACACACACACACACACACACACACACACACACTTCAATTTGTCACAGCTTTGAATTTCAAATGAGAAGAGCAGTCTTCTAAAGCTCTTGCTTTTCATCCCCTACTATTAATAAGTAAATTAATGTGAATCAACCATGTTTAGCATGTTTACCATGTCTGCCACTCTGCACAGGCTGTCTGACAGTTTGTCAAATATCTCCACGGTCTGGACTCCTGGAGGGCAGCGGCAGGCTTTCTCCACCAGCTGCTGTGTCTCCTGCAGGGCTCTGTCCTGGACCACCTCAAAGCCCCCCACAGAGCTGAGCTCAGGGACACCAAACAACCCCTGACAAATACACACCGTTTGTATTTTACTCTAATAAAGGACAATTACAATTAGACAGATCCAGACAGGCACGTACCACATTTTGGTGGAAGAGGTCTAGTCTCCTGTGGACTCTGGCATTGAAGGCAGCTGCTACAGGTGACCAGGTGGTGACTGTCCTCCAGACCCGCGCTGCTGTCGCCTGTCTGAGCAAACACACCAGCGGTCTGTACACTGACATTACTGCACGGAACTCCACATTCACGGTCAACAAAACCGACAACTGAACTACCTAGACTAAACAACTCTAACAAACGGAGCAGCACTGCAGTAAAACGCAACTTCACGGGGTTTTAAGAAAAGAGGAATGACATGCTCCTTCCAATGACAGTGAGCACACTGATTTTACAGCAGCACTTTCGACACGGAAATAAATTCGTGAGAATTTCTAAAATCATATTTCACTCTTTAGGAACGCTAAAATGTGTTTAATTAAACCAATACAGTTTTAATAAAATTGTTCACAAGATGTTCAAAGATGTTACGGTGAGTTTAAACCACCTTTGGTTTAAATCGAAAGTGAATATAAGAGATTCATCTTGGTATTTCAAAATAAAGGTTCAACTATTATCTGAACAATAATCTCAACGACGACGACGACTACTACTACTACTAATAAATAATAATAAACAATAAACAATCTGTTATGACAACTTAAACATTTGCACTTGTTCTCTGTATATACTACTACTATTACTAATACTGTTTTGTCAACTTAAACATTGACACGGAAATAAATTCGTGAGAATCTAAAATCATATTTCACTCTGTAGGAACGCTAAAATGTGTTTAATTAAACCAATACAGTTTTAATAAAATTGTTCACAAGATGTTCAAAGATGTTACGGTGAGTTTAAACCACCTTTGGTTTAAATCGAAAGTGAATATAAGAGATTCATCTTGGTATTTCAAAATAAAGGTTCAACTATTATCTGAACAATAATCTCAACGACGACGACGACTACTACTACTACTAATAAATAATAATAAACAATAAACAATCTGTTATGACAACTTAAACATTTGCACTTGTTCTCTGTATATACTACTACTATTACTAATACTGTTTTGTTAACTTAAACATTTACATTTTTCATCCCATACATTTTAATATATTACTTATCAACAGTTCTCTGTATATGAATATTATTATTAATTTCCTATTATTCATATTATTAATAATTTCATTAATAATTTCACATAACTTTAACATCAACTTAACACATGTTTTTACATAATAATTATTATATATACTTAATAATTATTTGAGTTAATGGCAGTAACATAATTTACATTTATTCTAATTTATTCAATATTTTTCTAAATTAATATTGTCAGCTGGTTTTATCAAGATAAGAGAATAATTTGGATATGTTGGTAAATGGAATTTACTGTTTTTTTTTACATCTATCTATCTATCTATCTATCTATCTATCTATCCGTCGGTC
>NW_015546074.1:2215391-2219647 GCF_001515605.1 Sinocyclocheilus anshuiensis
CTGTCTGTCTATCTATCTATCTATCTGTCTGTCTGTCTGTCTGTCTGTCTGTCTGCCTGCCTGCCTGCCTGCCTGTCTGTCTATCTATCTATCTATCTGTCTGTCTGTCTGTCTGTCTATCTATCTATCTATCTATCTATCTCTCTCTCTCTGTTCTAGAAGTGGGCGTGGCTAGCAGACGCATGACGCAGTACGTTCTGTGCGTGCGATGTGACGCGCTCTCACTGCCGCACTGGACAGTCACATGACAGGCAAAGAGACGTTATGGAGCTCTCTCGCTGTCAAACTTTAACACGATTTCACTGTTCGACTGCAAAAGCGATGGACAGAGTGGGATTTTCGACGGCTTCTGATCTGCAGTGATATGTCAGGTCGGTTTTCTATTCCTCTACAAACATACAAACCCCACGTGTAAACGTGAGTGTGTCAAAATGTACAATGTCAATTTCACTGTCAACAACTAAGTTAGCTAGTTCCCACTTTCGTTGTATTATCTCAAAGGTTATGCCATATTGAGAAATTAGTATCTCCAGGTATTAAGTTATAGTTAAGCTATGTTTATTTATACCAATTTTTCACACAGTTGCTTAACACTCATTTTGGCTTATGTTGACATGTCCAGTCAAAACTAATCTGTTAATTTTATGCGAACAATATGATGGACACATACTGACTTTCTCTAGCTGTTAACTGAAAACATGTTTTTTTTTTTATGTTTTGCAGAGTCATGCTCAGTCACTCTGTTTACTTATTCTAATGGTTACTCAAATGTTTTACCAATAAAAAAGTATTGTACTGGTCCTTTTATTTGCATATATATTTAAAAATATATATATTCTACATGGTGTAATTGTAAATGCATCTGAATACTGTATGTGTCCCTCATCATTATCATGTATTAAGCCGGACATCACTTCACCCAAGTGTAACTTGATGCATCTATTTCTGTATTTCCACTTTGTTACACAGTTGCATCTATGTTTTGTAGCTAAACCCCTGCGTCATGTCTGTGGATGGCCCCCGGACCTCTGTTTTCACCTTTCAGTCCGCTGTTCACAGCCATCATGTTCTTCGCACGCTAGAGGAGCTGAGACAGAAGGAGCTCTTGTGCGATGTGACCGTTGAAGTGGAGCGCAGGAGCTTTCGAGTACACTCTTCAGTGCTGGCTTCCTGCAGCGGATATTTTTACACCAGACTGACAAACCACAGTCGACCGAACCTCACCGTCAGGTTACCGGATGAGGTAATGCTTGATATGGTGGATGGGTTGAACCTGGAGGTTTTGAGAAAACTGTGGTTAAGCTTTCATCCCTGTATGATTTGTTGTTATTTTTAACACATTTTTAACACCCATACACATATGTAAAAAAACATACATCGTAGAACCCTAAAACAATATATGGTTCAACACAATTCTGTCATCATTTACTCCTGCATGAGTAAATCCATGAAGGTTAGGGTCAATGACTTAATATAATGTCATTGTGATTATATATATATATATATATATATATACTATAATCAAAAACACATATTCAGGGTGTAAGGAAAATATGTTCTTACTTTTTACTTGGTTACACCATATGATGTAATTAAGTAAATGATGACATTGTGTGAAGTATTCCTTTAAAAATTGTTTACATTGCAGTGCTGCCAAATTAAGCTTTATATATTGAGATTAAATTGAGTAAATGAAGTTATAGCAATAACCCAGTAATGCAATTTGCAAATGATTTATTCATGCAGTAATCATGACTAGATCATTAATTTCCCAAGGTCACGGTGGAAGGATTTGAGCCTCTTCTGCAGTTTGCCTACACGGCAAAACTTCACTTCACAAAAGAAAACATCCTGGAGATCCACAGATGTGCCGAATTTCTCGGATTTCAAAACCTCGATAAAGCCTGCTTTGAATTCCTCGTCCCAAAGTTTTCCGATGGTGGTGGAACCTCAAAAAAAGTGAAGAGTAAAAGCAAGAGCCAAGCGTCCCATGAGAAATCGCAAGCCATCTGCAGTCCAAATGGCCAAAACCCGGAAACTGAAGAAGATCGTGTACCTCAAGATGCAAGCACTGTCATGCAAGCTGCATCTATAACATCCTCTGCAGAAAGTCGTAAAGATTGTCCCCCAATCTCAAATGACAAAGAAATGCAGTTAGATTTGTCCCTTCTTTACGCAAGAAGCACTTCATACCACATGGGAGATGGCCAGGATCAGTTTTGCCTGCAGAACTGTGGCCCACAGTTGCCTTCGTCTTCCTTGGCAGCTTCTGAAGTTTGTCCTTATCTGTCTATTTCGAGCACCAGTGACAATGAGAAACTGCATTCTTCTGCAGCTGGCTGTGGTGGGGACATTTTCGCAATGGAGGACGAATTCCAGAAGGAACTAGCAGTAGAGATGCATTGTGAACCACCTACTGATAAAGACCTGAACATAGCCAGTATCACCGAGGGTCACTTTGACCAACGTGAAGGGCCTCTAATGCCGTCCACCGACTGTACCCAACTATGTCCTCTGAATTCTGCGCAGTCAAGCGGAGTTTTGGATGGCATTTCTGGCGCTCCAGACCTAAGCAACATCGGCACCGAAGACAACCGGGTGTTTGATTCCAACGAACAAACATTCTCTGAACTGACCCCCAAAGATTGCTCCACAGAACGAAGCATGGTGGAAAGGGAAGTGGCTGAGCATCTTGCAAAGGGTTTTTGGCCGGATTTGAGCTCCACGTTGAATGAGCCGCTACCTTTGGACTCTATCGACCAGTCATCTGCAGGAAATGGCTCAGACTTCCACTGGTTAAAGCATCTGGATCTGGGAGCTGCGCCTGATGATTGTCCCTTCCTGAGAGACCTGAGCTCCAGCGATAGACATACCTCTGGAGGGGACACTCTGTCCAAAGAGGACACTGGAGACAGTCCCTGCATGTCCCCCATTAACTCAAGGGAAAACTCTGAGTGTGAATCGGATGGAGACTGCACGCAGTGCGGTAGCAGTGAACAAGTGCAAGCGGTGAGCATGCTTGCACTCACAATTGCAAAACTTCATGAAGTTAGAGTTGAAGTTTGTTGCCAAATTGCAGACTTCTGCTTTATTTTGTACTCCGTTGAGATTCCCTGACATGCTTCAATTAAAAGTGTCAGTCACTACTGAAGAATGTAACCAAACTCGAGGCTGAACACAGCTGCAATACTCCATAATACAGTGTTGATGTCTCAGTTTTCTTCCCAGGTGGATTTGCCATTCCCTGTGGAGCAGATTTCCAGCATGACCCGGAGAGCGTTCCTGCAGATGTTAAAATGCGAGCAACTGACCCCAGAACAGCTGGAGTTTGTTCAGGATGTGAGACGGCGCAGTAAGAACCGCATGGCTGCACAGCGCTGCCGCAAGAGAAAGTTGGACTGCATCTACAGGCTGGAGGGAGAAATCAAGAAACTGGTATATCTGTTTGTCATATCTACTGAATCTAAAATAACATTGTGTATTTGAGTGGTCCTGACAGTTTAAGCCCCATTTACCCCATTAATTGCAATTGAATCAGCCAGTATTATGTTAATAACTGGTATAAACATGATTTTAAATAGTGTAGTGCAATCAAACAATATGCAGCACGATCATTGTACTCTCATTTATGAAGGAATGATAAATGAGCCAGTTACTTTGAATGAATTTGAAATTACATAAAAAAAAATCAGTCTCAGACCGATTCAAACCATTAATTTGAATGCGAGAGTTTACCAACTCACTCAAAAACTCGGTTCAGGTGTGTGTTTCCTGTACAATGACGCAACTGTGCTTAACTACCATACATCTTTAAGGAAATTAATTAACTAGCCTGTCATGACTTTTCCCTGAAACCATAGGGTTTGTCGCACACTTTGTCACACATCTGTCATTTGAACCACGTTGTTTCACCAATATAGAACTAACGTTAATGACTTCATGCAGGTGGTGAAGTAATAACTTAGGCTAATTAATTAGTCCAAGATTGAATTAATGTAAGCTTATTGCTGTAAATGATGAGCATGGTATCCGAGGATTATTTAGCTGTTTTTGTTCTCCGTTGTTTTGCTTTATTTCCAGATTTAGAAAATGATCATTGCCAAAAGAATTCACAATAACAATGTTATTGTGATATCTCTGTTGTGTGTTTTCTGTTTTTTTGGGGTGGGGGCACAAGATGTGCACAGGCATGGGCACAAGTACACGAAAACAATGATCGCATAAATATATAATTAATGCATATGTATGTATATATA
>NW_015546074.1:2220187-2224090 GCF_001515605.1 Sinocyclocheilus anshuiensis
TGTGTGCTTCATTTATAGAGCTATAATATAGGTCGCGCTTTCTCTTTCCGTTTGCTCCGTTTTTTAAACACCGAACTTCAAACTCATCTATGCCAAATTGTTCATTCTTGAAGTAAACTTGTGTCCGTTTGGTGATTAAATAAACTGTTTTGGACCGCTGCTTGAGTTGAACGCGACGCGTCCGGAGTGTGTGTGATACCGGTGAGTTCTCCTAGACTCAGCGCTGCGCTTTTATTTTGATTAGATAATCATCAAGTGTTCAAGAATAGAAGCAGTTAAAGTGTGAGAGTATACATACAATATCCATATGTATATAATTTTAATGCTATAGCCTTTGTGTATATATTTATAGATGTGCATCTTTAAGCATGAAAGTTGAAATGAAATGGTCATGGTCTTACAGATTTAGAACGACATGAGGGCGAGTAATTAATGACAGCATTTTCATTTTTGGGTGAACTAACCCTTTAAAATGGATCTTCTTTTGTTTCCACATTTATCAGAGGATAGAGAAGGAGAAATTACTGCAAGATCACAACCAGCTGAAGCTCGGCATAGAGGATGTACGTCAGAACCTCTCAGGCCTTTGTCAGAGCCTATGTACGGACGCATCGCCACAGTCCGAAAAGCTGCAAGCGCTGGCCAGGTACGTCTCCTCCGACTGTCCCACCTCCGTCCTCCTCACCCCCATGGCCTCTCCTAGCCTGGCTGGCCCAGACCAGGACACTCATGGGAACTCCACCCTGGACACCTTTCTTGCAGACACGTGTCCTGAAGGAGACACAGTAGCACTCAGCTTGCCCACTGCCTTCCTGCAAGACAACGTTCAGAGCACTGTTTCAGATCCAGCTCCATGATGTACAACAGAGCAAAGCAGCTTGGGAATGGTTTGATATTTCATTTTTACTCAGGTGCTTACCTTTCTGCTGCCGTCAGTTACACTTTTGAGCATGACTTTCTTTGTAGGAGCACTTTCGTAATGTTTCCAAGTATGGACGTGACTACATTTGCACTATTAACAGGAGGTTCATATGGAAATGCTATATGGATGCATACGGATATGCCTTTCATTCCTTGTTTGCTGTTACGCCATAGAGGTCATTCCTATTATGCCACACATTTTGAACTCTGAAACTTAAAAAAATTAATATGCTTGTGTTGTAATTTTAAGTATTTCAGAAATATGTTCTGCTAAGCTCAGGCTCATAAGGTGTTAATTATATAATTGTAAATAATTGTTTAATTACAGATCGATAGTTAGCTCAAGTTAATTTTTATATTTTTAACCATGTTTTGATATTTTGATTCTATCATACCCATTTTTTTTAAATCTTGTCCAACAGGGAGGAATATTTTAAAGACAAACAAACTAATAGCACAAGACATCAAAGAATTCTTTGAATTAATTGCTAATACCTTAACATGTATATGATGATGTATGATTTCCCACCAAAAATGTCACTTCCTGGACAATCGTGTCATTAAGGAACTGGCTTTTGTTAGTTAAAGGGATTTTTCAGCAGACTAACAGTGTGGAAAGTAATAGTGAAGACAAAGGAAATATCGATAAAAAGATAAACAATGTAACCAAGTTTGGTTTAAATATTTTGAATAAAGAAAGAAAAGCACTTGGAATATTTCTTAATAAATTGACTTTTTATGCTTTTTAGTGCATTCATTGTAATACTGTCATGAAAGAAAACTAATATGACTTTAATCTGCAACAATTGTCAATTTTATATTTCTATTCAAATATAAACTTTTGAAAATGTACTACATAACAGGAATGACCCCTGGATTAATTTCCAGCCCTAGCATTAATTTCGTGTACACTGCCACAAAGGACAATCATTGAAATTCTCTTTATTATATTAATGGATGATGATTTTGTTATGCTATGTAGAGCATATAAATAAGTACATTCCACTGTAGCCTAATATGTCTTTGCATTACCCGCATGAAAATTGTGCATTGAATATGCATCTCTTTCTTTAAGTATTCATATATGCATAAGGCATAGTTATAGTTACATTTAAATATCTGCCATGTAAGATTTCATGCATATCATGTAGGGTTTGTGAAAAACACATAGAATCCATAGGCTTTCTAAGGTAACAAAAAATAAATAGTGAAAGTTTAGATACTGTTCACTTTTTTGTTTACGATTGTGAAATGAGTTTGGAAAAAGATCAATTTCAAGGTCAACGTAAAATCTAAATTGATCGTATTTCCAATCTTAATACATGTTTCTGGTCTTATTACTGTGCATGATTCTTCATTACACTTTATTTCAATGAAATATTGTCTACTAGTATTATTTAATCAAAATGTAATATCTTCTGAAATGACTTTGTTTTCAGCTGATGTCATCAAGGCCATGCAGTCTATTGGCTATTGGATCACAAATAGAGATTAAGGCATTATTTTAACTCTTGTGGAAAGAATCCTCACTTTTCATGTACTTTTCATCAGTTTCTAACCTACTTTTTTCTAGCTAAATATCCTGTTTGACTCAGAAATACTTCACATTATGGAAGTAAAATTGGCTGCAAATGCTTAGAGAAACTAATGTTCATTCCAGTAGAATTTTCGTCTAAAAGACAACTTGTTTATTATGCCATTGTATCATCAATGGAATGTTCTATTTTTACTTTTTCATGCCTTTTTTGTTGTTGTTGTTTTTTTAAACCCTGTAACCAAAATACTGTCATGTAGACCTAGAATGCACTGTATAATTCAATATTTGATTCAGATTTTACAAATGGTAGCAAATAAAATGTCAAAAAAAAACATTTTCACTCAATGTGTGGTGCTTGCTAACAGGAATGTGCAAACAGATAATGAACAAATAAATCAATCAGTCCTTTTTGAATTTATGATTGAAATATAAATTTAAGCACACAACATTTTCTACGTTAGCGTAAGGCAACTAATATCTTTGTCTCTAGGTTTCTGTTGAAGAGGTGATGTGTATTGAGTGAGATATGAAGGTCATGCGAAGGTTTCATAAACACAGGGATTTTACCATCTTCTCTCTAGATGCGACACATTATTCTTAGTTATTCCATGGTCTGTGAATCAGGCGGATCTAGGAAATAATTCTTAGGGTGGCATGGGGTCTATGAGGGGTAGCAACACCAAAGCAAGCCCCCATGCATAGTTTTTGGGGATTTATGGTCTGACATACACAGTTGTGTTCACAAATATTGTATTACCATTAAGTAATCATCTATACAGTTTAAAATGAAAAATAAATAACATTTCAATATCCATCATGGCACCAAGTCAATGCACAATATAAAAAAAACTTCCAACAGGTTATAAATGTTTCTGAGCTTGTATCACTAAAGAAGACATGCGGTTCTATTAAAATTACATAGGCTACTTAAATGGTATAATCACGTTTAGTGCAAGTTTAAGAGCAACTAAAACTTTTGAATTTCCAAACATTAGAAAGAAATACAATAATATCAAAGCACTGAAACTGGATCAGTTTTGAAAACAATGTTTGATTTTCTGTTATTAACAGAGGTGGGAATGTCTGTAATCACCCAGAACAAACTCTTATCAAGTCAGCCATATACTCTAGCAACACCCCAGCAACTGCATAGCAAGAGCCTAGCAACCAACTAGCGACACTTTAGCAAACATCGCGAACATCTAACTGACCAAACCATTTACGTTTTTTAAACAAGACTTTAAGACAACCATAATATTAATTCCTGTTAGATGGTTGTGTGTTACTTAGAGAATTGTGTGTTGTGTTTTGCAAAAAGTGTTTTATGAAATTGAAAACTGAGTCAAAGACCAAGAATTAGTGAATGGTTTTGCAGATTTGGTGTGTGATTCTGGTGTTTGAGTGTCAGGTTTCAGAAATTGTGTGACAAGTAAAGATTTTGTGTG
>NW_015546074.1:2224447-2224782 GCF_001515605.1 Sinocyclocheilus anshuiensis
CAGTACTATAGCAGTTTCTTGGTCTCCTGACACAAGACTAGCTATATCTCTAGGCAGTCATTTCTCAGTTCTGCAAAAATGAAGTACATGAAGTACACGGTTACAAATAAAAATGGACAGTCACACGCGTGAAGGTGTGAACATGTGCTACAGTTTACACAGTTTACTGAATAGTGAAATTTCCATTATCTAATGTACTGGTACTGTACTGTAATTAGGCCTATATTGTATGTGTAAGTATAAAACCCCTGTAGATGATTGGCTCAGCTCTCTCCTCTCACCGTTGTTAGCATACAGAGATTCTGATTGGTGTGTCATCAGTTTTACTTCCTAAT
>NW_015546074.1:2228159-2229896 GCF_001515605.1 Sinocyclocheilus anshuiensis
ACCTTTGCCATAATATTAATTCCTGTTAGATGGTTGTGTGTTACTTAGAGAATTGTGTGTTGTGTTTTGCAAAAAGTGTTTTATGAAATTGAAAACTGAGTCAAAGACCAAGAATTAGTGTATGGTTTTGCAGAATTGCTGTGTGGTCCTGGTGTTTGAGTGTCAGGTTTCAGAAGTTGTGTGACAAAGATTTTGTGAACAGTTGAAAAAAACTGTAAATGCTTACACACAATTCAAATACACTGATGACTTTCCTGCCCAGTGAACACTAGAAGATCAATAACACTGTAACAAAAAACTCTTACTAGGATTCAGGAATTATTTTTGCAGCTCAGTGTCTTTTACAGTATACATAAATTAAATTACAGATACAGATGTATACAGTGGGTACGGAAAGTATTCAGACCCCCTTCAATTTTGTCTATTACAGTATAGTATACATGAATTAAATTACAGATACAGATGTATATAATTCAGCAATGAATTTTGGGAAAAAATAGTTTTCATTTTACTACTGTAAAGTATTCTTGCAGTAGATGAAAAGCACTATAAAAGTTCAAATACCAAAGAATTGTATGAACTTGGCATGCACCACAATACAGTACAGTAAAAAATGTACATTTAAAAAGTAAATTTAGCATCCTCTGCACATTTGGCCAAACTTCATTACAGTATACAGTACTATAGCAGTTTCTTGGTCTCCTGACACAAGACTAGCTATATCTCTAGGCAGTCATTTCTCAGTTCTGCAAAAATGAAGTACACATAAAAAATGGTTACAAATAAAAATGGACAGTCACACGCGTGAAGGTGTGAACATGTGCTACAGTTTACTGTACATATAGAATAGTGAAATTTCCATTATCTAATGTACTGGTACTGTACTGTAATTATACTGTATGTGTAAGTATAAAACCCCTGTAGATGATTGGCTCAGCTCGAGCTCTCTCTGTTGTTAGCATGCAGAGATTCCCTAATTTACCTAATGTCTACTCATTGTTGTTGAGAAAAAAGTGGCAACTAAAATCAGTTATATTAACAATCGAGAAAACTGCAATACGACTAGATTCTTACCTGCTATTTACTCTGCTATTAGTTTCCGTGATCGGCATCTTCTTATTGCTTTCATGTAATTGTTACGGCTTATATCCATGATGAAAGTAAAGTGAGCAGTCGGAGAATCGGATCACCAAACAATTACGCGATGAATCTCAGACATATCCGGACGGGATTAGATTTCTCAGAGGACTTCTGAGTTACCTGAAAAGCAGTGATTATCTGATTCACGAACAAATGTAAAAACAATTTGTTAGTGAACCGCGCTTTGTGGTTTTGACTCAAAAAGATCCGGTTCATAAGTAATTGGTTAATGAAGCCGACTACGCTGCGTGCGCATGCAACCATCGTGCACAGTTTATTAAAAGACTGTTTTTGCCATTATTTTGCATTACTCTGTCATCGCCGCGGCTGAAAAGTAGCACATGAAACATTGCTTTCATTTATATTTTATTCTGTGATAATTCTGGGGTGGCAGGTGGGGTGGCACAGCTTTTTCTTAGGGTGGCAACTAGATCCGCCCCTGGTCTGAATACTCGATTCTGATTGGCTGGCACGTATGCATCAAAACCGTTTAATGCACAGGTAGTTCCAAGTCAGTTTGATCACCGTTCTATATTAATGCGCTGCTTTAACTGACACACACACCACTCGCACAGAGAGAGAGAGAGAGAGAGAGAG
>NW_015546074.1:2230035-2236819 GCF_001515605.1 Sinocyclocheilus anshuiensis
AGAGAGAGAGAGAGAGAGAGAGAGAGAGAGAGAGAGAGAGAGAGAGAGAGAGAGATCAAGCGCACACAGAAATGTTCAGGAGTAGGTCAATATAAACTTGTCAACTCTGCCCCGCAACTTTTATTTATAAAATAGCTTAGATACTGGATCACTGCATTATATTCCTCAGCAACTAGGAGGTAAAATCTCTAAGTAACTAAACTCACAAATTGTTTGTAGAGAGAGACGCACAGACGCAGGTAATTCACACACACACACACACACACACACACACACACACACAACTGTCATCTTTCTCTTGATTGATCGATAATTCATTCAAATAAATGCACTATTTAATCGTTGTGTCTGATTTGAAGCAGGCAGAATGCTAGAGCTAACCAGCCGTAACTGACGAAAATAACCGTCATTTTTACCCATTCGGTAAACTGCAAAGAGCAATACTAGTTTTAACTGGTCTATAACTTGGCAAATTACCATGGAATAAGCGGGATAATCAACGGGTTGCCGTGCATTAAAGGATTTTAAATGCACTTCGCGGAGGCAACCAATCTGGTGGTTCTTTGCCTCCACATCCTGCATTTAAAATCCTTGAATGCATGGCAAACCGTTGATTATCCCTTACTTAATGTCTTCCTCTAAATTCTGTTTTAAATGGTCAGCTGCTGAATAGAAAATAAAGTGTACAACAGTGAACCCGTTTCAACATAATGTTTTAAAAGAGTCCATTTCACATTAAATATATAAAAAAGGAACATTGATTGTTTATCATGTTATAATCACTTCCCTTAGCATTTAAAATCAGTTCATTTAAAAAATACATTAAAATGAAGGGGGGGGGGAAGCGCAAATGGAATATATACGTGAACTGCATTGTAAAGGGGGTGAATTTATATGAAAGGGACTTCTAGATAAACATATTGGTTGTGTGCGTGTGTGTGTGTGTGTGTGTGTGAAAAAGAAGAAATCTGTTCAAAAGAAGAAAAAAAAAATCTATAAAAAATGTATATAAAATAAAAATTGTGCATTAACAGTTGTTTCTGCTTCACTGTCATATTGCTTGAATGGGCTATGGAAACGTGTTTCCACCACGGGGTGACAAATATAATAGGGTAATTCAGACTTTTTATTTCACAATTCACACTTTTTTCTTGCAGTTCTGAGAAAAAAGGTCAGAATTATATAGATATAAACTCTAATTCTAAGAAGAAAAGTCAGAATTGTATGTAAGCTTGCTTCCACAATCAATTCTTATAGTTCTTCTTATAATTGAGAGTTTATATATCACAATTCTGACTTTTTTCCTCACAGTTTATAAATTGCATTGAGAGCTATAAACGGGCAATTCTGAGAAAAAAACGTCTGAACTGTGAAATATAAACTCGCAATTGTGAGAAAAAAAGTTGAATTGAGAGATAAAAAGTCAAAATTCAGACTTTTTTTTGTAAACTCAGAATTCTGAGAAAAAGTCTGCACTTCGAGATATAAACTCTGATATAGAATAAACGGACTTTGTTCCTTGTAATTTCGAGTTTACAACTTGAAATTCTGACTTTTTTTCAGAATTCTGAGTTTAAATCTTCAATTTCTGTTTTGTTTTTTTCCGCCATGGAAGAAAATACTAAAAAAAAAGGTAGGGAAAAAAAACAGAATTGTGAGATGCAAACTTAGAATTCAGAGAGGAAAAAAAAGTAAAAATGCAAAAAAGTTTTTTTTTGTAGAGTGTGTATCTTGCAAATCAGATTTTTTTTTTTGTCAGAATTGCAAGTTTTTCTATTTCACAATTCAAAATTCGAGAAAAATGTCTGAGTTGCAATTACCCTTTTCATTGATTTATTTTTTGTTCTCTGGCGGAAACAGGCTTACGTGATGTGCAGTAAAATGAGCTGAAGACCTCATCACAAATATCTGAATTTCTAGCATGCTGTATATAAAATAAAAGTCTTATTATCTGCAGGAGGGAAAATCTCCATTTTGAGGACCACAGTCTTAGTGAACGTATTTTAAAGATACATATTAAGATAAAAGTTGTGTTTGGTTTGCCCTCCTGCACTGAGTTTAAATAATCTTCCATGCCTAGGGAACACTGAATTTAATCAGTAGAAAAACCCATTTTCTGTTGGTCTGTCTGTCTGCTCAAGGTCGCTGTGCCTAGTCATTGTCATTTCAGTGTCCGTCATTAAGCTAAACACTGACAATTGGGTACGTTCGTGGTCTTCTGCGAGTGTATCGATTGTTCCTTATTTTGTTAAAACTAACTCGATTTAAAACACCATAAAAAACGTAATCATTTATCTTTTAATTGTAATTACGCTGTGCGGCCCGACAGGTTCTTAGCTTGGTTCTTAATTGTCCTTTCAAGGTGATCTAATTTGTTTACCTCCTCCATGCATACTAAAGATCTCCAAATGACTTATTTCGTTTTGTTTTCCTCTCAAAGGTCTTTAATGAGGTATGTGCTTAGAAATACTCCAATGGCATAGCCGACGTGCCATACAATGACATGCAGGCGGGATAATCCACTGTAAATCATGTGAATATAATCATAGATGACCGAACAAAACAACGGGATTAAATGAAAATTTAGAGGTGCTGGTTAACAGGCAGTTGCCGTTTCAGGCTGTTATTGGGTTAGTTTTAAAATGATTTTTCTCTACATAATTGTGTTGCTTTGAAACAGTGGCACAAAGGGCCATTGATGACTGGTTCACTCAATAAAAGCTGACAGAATATACTGATGATGTGTAAATAAAATGAAATAAATAACAAAAAAATATATTGTGTATATATAAACTATATGTATAGTTTGTAATGTATATTTTTACAAAAAAAAAATCTGCTTGTCTTGCGAGAGTCACGACGAATATAGAGAGAAAGGTATTTCAGAACTTTCAGCAGTTTAGCGCAATGTCACATTTGTATTACTTTGCGAGCGGAGGTAAACAACCACATTTGTTAGCTCTCTAGTTTGTAGCACTGGTAAGTCCTTATATTTAGTTTTGGAAAGTTTGTTTCATTCTAATGAATCATTCTGTGCTAAACAGCTCTCTCTCATATAGCTTTAGAAAGTCTGATTCATTCTAGTGAATCATTCTTCCTAAATGAACCTCAAACAATCAAACAATTCTACACTGCAAAAAAATGTTTTTTTTTTTGTCTTGTTTCTAGTCCAAATATATAAAAGTTCTTAAATCAAGAAGTATTTTAAGTAAAAATTATTGTCTTGTTTTCAGAAAACGTAAAAATGTAGTTTTTCCTTAAAACAAGCTAAATAATCTGCCAATGGGGTAAGCAAAATTATTAAACTCACTTAATTTTGACTTATTTTTTCTGAAAACAAGACAATTTTTACTTGTCTAGAAAATGCTTTTTGATTTAAGAATTTTTAGACATTTGGACTAGAAACAAGACAAAAACTCTAAGTAAGAAAAGCATTTTTTTTTGTAGTGTAGTGAACTGGTAAACGGACCTCTCTACAGTATGTAGCTTAGGAAAATCTGATTCATTCTAGTGAATCAGTTCATCCTAAACAAACCTCTTTCTCATATGTAGCTAGGAAAATCCGATTAATCTGTTAGTCCTGCTTCTCTCTTATGTAGCTTTGGAAAGTTTGATTTATTCTAATGAATCAGTTTGTCCTAAACGCACCTCTCTCATACAATATGTAGCTTTGAAATGTCAGATTCATTCTAGTGAATTAATTAGTCTCAAATATTCCCCCTTCTCCCACATGTAGCTTTGGAAATTTTGAATCATTCTAAGAGAATGAATCCGTTCACGCTGATTGGACACCTCTTTCATGCAGTATGTATAGCTTTGGAAAGTATGATTCGTTATAGTGAATCGGTTTATCCTGAATAGTCTTCCTTCTTTTATATGTATATTTGGAAAGTCAGATTCATTCTAGTGAATCGGTTCATCCTAAACATACCTTTCTCTTATGTAGCTTTGGAAACTTTGATTCATTCTACTCTATTTGTTTGTCTTAAACAGACATCTCACTCATATGTAGCTTTGAAAGGTTGGTTCATTCTAGTGAATCTGTTTGTCCAAATATACCTCTCTCATACAGTATGTAGCTTTGAAAAGTCAGAATAATTCTAGCGAATCAGTTTGTCTTAAATAGTCCTCCTTCTCTCGTATGTAGCTTTGTAAATTTAATTTGATTCTAGTAAATCGATCAGTTTATCCTAAATGGACCTCTATGGTAATTACCTTTGGAAATTTCGATTCATTCTAGTGAATGAATCGGATCTTCCTAAATTGACCTCTCTTATATAGCTTAGGAAAGTATGATTCACTTAATTGGTTCACCTCAAACGGACATCTCTCTTATACAGAATGAAGCTTTGGAAAGTTTGATTAATTCTAGCAAATCAGTTCTTTTAAATTGCCCTCCATTTCTCATATGAAGCTTTGGAAAGTCTGATTCATTTTAGTGAATCAGTTTGTCCTAAACAAACCTCTTTCTCATATGTAGCTAGGAAAATCCGATTAATCTGTTAGTCCTACTTCTCTCCTATGTAGCTTTGGAAAGTTGGATTTATTCTAGTGAATCAGTTCGTCTTAAATATTCCTCCTTCTCCCACATGTAGCTTTGGAAATTTCGAATCATTCTAAAAGAATGAATCAGTTCGCGCTGATTGGACACCTCTTTCATGCAGTATGTATAGCTTTGGAAAGTTTGATTTATTCTTGTCCTAAATGGACCTCTCTCTCTCTCAAAATGTATGTAGATTTGGAAAGTCAGATTCATTTTAGTGAATCATTTTGTTTTAAACGGTTCTAATATGTAGCTTTGGAAAGCCTGATTCATTGGTTAATTCAGATGGGTCTTGTATAAACAGATTCTGAAAAGATTCAGTGTTTCGAGTCCCGATGTGTATTTTCAGTATGTCTTTGACTCGAAATTAGAGAGTATTTTTAAAAATGTATAATTCATAATTAAATGCATGTTTTCAATGTTTGATGTTTACTGTAATTGTACACTGTAAAAAATGACCGTGAATTTAACGGTAAAAGACTGTAAAAATGCTACAGTAAAAACCTGTTATACAGCTGCCGGTTTTTTACGGAATTTTTTTTACAGTGTAAGTAACATTCATTGGAGGCACAGAATAGAAATCCACCCTGTTTCACAAAGAGATTTTTGGCCTCGCCACTGATTTGAAAACTCAAACTACAGCCAAACAGCAAACTGGAAGCGGGCCAAAAAAATATTCCATGTTAACTGCTCTGGGAAAATATAAATCCTAATAATTAAGTCTCTTGGGATTTAACACAGATGGCAAGTTCCGACAAGCTTGAGATTAATTAGTAAAACTCTTGCAATAAAAGATGAGATATAACACATAGGAGACTGGGGCTAGTTGTCACACTGCAGTGTATATTTCTCAGGGTGGGTTTATTGTATGAATTAGTTCATTTCTATTGAAAGATATTGAATATTTAACCAATATTGTCCAGGGGAAATGATACAGCTCATTAAACACATGCTGAGCAGAACATGTTGTTACACTCAAAATCTGCCATTAAATATTATATTATAGGTTCTAGTCTGTATTAACGTATAAGTGGTGTTAATGGCTTTTTGGCAACCATTGTTTTGGCCAAAAATATTGTGACAAATAGGCTTAATAAATAAATGAAACCAATAAAAATGTGACCGCTTGCCCTAACCTGACATTTATGATTCTTTCAGTTAAAATCTACCTTTATTATATAGTTAGATTCTTGTCTGAATGCATATCCGTGTGATTTTATTGTGTTCAGTTGTCACCCAGCAGATATATCAAAAATATAATATGATATGTTAGTTTGCAGAATGTAATTAATAAAAATGGTTTACATTTATGACAACTTTGAACTAGATGTTTGATTCAAACACATAGTTACTGTGATATACTGTCATCTAGCAACAACTAGTAACTAAATACTCCTCCCTTTGACAAAATGGCAAGATGAGCATTAATTTTAAGACTACAATGATTATGATGAATATTAATAGTATTAGTGGTAGTAATACTGTTACTAAACATCTTCAACAACTACAATAGCTCATGTTCTGTTTATAATCAGGTTTAGTTTTTTAATTTACCCAGAGCCCCGAATGACCATTAACTCCAAACTTGTCCTTAAAAACCCATATGAAAATAGATACGTTTCCATTGTTGTGCTGTAAAGTCTATCCATTTTTAATGGTTAATTCCATCAACTGAAGTTGACCCACAAGCATTAACTAACATTTAAACACACAGCACACAATCTTTGCGAGCGCAGAGAAATGTAATGGTTTTGTGTCGGTTATTCAGTTAAGCCTCAGTCTAGATTTAAGGCTGAACACACTGCATTGCTCCTTCCCAATTTTTTGATCTCCTCAAATCCTTTCCTGTAATTTCTCTGCCAACTCGCACTATGGATTACATAAAGCTGTCGCCTTGGTGGTACAGTGAAAAGAAGGACAGGATTTGAAATTTTCGGCAGAAATCCACTTAAAGTTGGAAACCGTAAACAAAGCTTTGAGAGAAGAAGAACCTCCACATTCTCATGCACTGAGAGCTTCTGGCTCTTGGGGGCAGCATGTAGCCACGAAATTCATAATACAAGCCCACTTCAGAATGTTTAAAAGATTATTCCATTATTCCAACTCAAGGATCTGATTTACTCACATATTAAGCACCTAAATACTATAATGCAAGCATCAGACTGTGTGCAATTTATAATAATAAATGATCAAAATAAAAAGTTTTATTTCTTGTATTTTTTATTTTAATTAATAATATAT
>NW_015546074.1:2236868-2243525 GCF_001515605.1 Sinocyclocheilus anshuiensis
ATATATATGTGTGTGTGTGTGTGTGTCTATATATGTGTGTGTGTGTGTTTAGTGTTCAGACAGACTTTTGTGTTGCGTGAAGAAGAAAACACAAATCTGAGTTTGTGCATATTTTACTCAGTACTCTGAGTTTTTTTTTTCTTTTTCTTACAGAGGCATAGTTTGAAATATGTCGAATTAATATACTATAATAATACATTATTATTATTATTACATATGTGATATTAATATTTTTATTTCAACATATTTGCATATTCATAATTTTATTCAAATTAGATATTGTATTATGAATTATATGTGATTTTCTTACAGAGGCATAGTTTGAAAAAGTCAGATATTTAAAGTAAAAGCAACCTCACACATTTTCCCATACAGCAAAAAACAGTAAAACAAATCAAAAAATGTCTTCGTTCTAGTTGATGTTATAAAGAGTGAAATAAAGTATGAACACTGGAAACATGTTTCGTAAAAACACACACTGAAGATTACACTTCTCCAGAGCTTCAATGTGTGGTCGTATGTTCTGTTGCAAACACAAAGGCAATAATGGTGATTGCTGTTCTGACCTTCTCATGAACAAATGATCCTATCTGTTCACAAGCTTAGAAAAAGCACTAATAGTAATGTGTTGTGTTTGTCCATCAGATTTTCCCAATAAATTTGTATTAATGACAAGTATCCATTGGGACATACTTAATATAGAGAGGCTAAAATGGAAACGCACACATGTAGCATAAAACAGAGCAATAAAGAATTCAAATTTAATTAAATAGACAACTTACTAAATGCTGAAGTATACACATTATATACATTTCCTGGGTTGGGAAAAAACAAACTAACAAACATAACAATATTCCACCAATAATCACTTAAGCAAAGTAATATACAGCAATATTAACAAGGGTCAGTCAGCGAATCGAAATGAAACAATGCTGAACTTCCATTCAAACGTCGAACAAATGGCCACTTAGATCAATTCACAAAGCGAGAACAAAAATTCATTCACTCGAGTGATAAAAGACAAATTCAATTAGGCTCTTCTTTTCATCCTGAGACTGTCTAAACCAATGACATTTTACAATGACTTTGTGCTTACGTTGGATACATTTTCAGGGTTGAAATAAACACTCGGGGAGGGAGGGGGGGATATTAACAGTGCAAGAATATACAGACAGGTATGATGGAAATAGAAAATAATCTCGCTTCTAATGGTTACACACCAATTCTCATTTGTGCTTCATCGAGTTCCTGCCATTTTCAATCTTCCGGCTTGTTTCAGGTGTCCGTACATTACATAATTGTCTGTATCTCTTGGGAACATTCTTTATTACAGGGCATACTTAAAAAAAACACACCCACTTTTACAATTGAAAACAACAGACACGAACACATAAACAAAGACAGTACATGATATTTACATTATACATCTCACGTATTCTTGTCTTAAAGCGTAATTATTGGCAAAGCCAAGGTTTTCCGACTTGAGATGAACCACATTTCTTGCCGCTCCCTGGTAATATCTGTAAAAAGGTATATAACAGGCACAGTGAGGGTGGTTGAGAAATCAGTATTCACTAGGAAATTAAATGAATAAACACAGCAACAAACATGACAAGCACATGTCTGTATATTTTGGCACTTGGCAAATCAAACGGGGGTCATTTTGGAAGGGTGGGATAGGGTTTTTTGGCCTAAATGGACCTGGTGTTACAGTTACAAACTCAACTGATTTTTTGTTTTCGATTTATTTTTATTTTGTTTTGGACGATTAGGATTGGTTTAACCAAAGGCAACATTCTTTTGCAGCAGGTGGCGAGTCAAATTTGGCCTTAAAGAGGTTCACAAAACGACTCTGACTGGAGTCGAGGAGACAAAGAGAGAGAAAAGCCAGACCAGACTAGTGCTGTGAGGGAGCGGAGCGCTATAACGCCTCTTCTGCTGGCTCGCAGTGTTGCCGTGAAAATACTGAACAGAAAAAACAGAGGTGCTAAATGAAGTACTCTTTCTTTTCCTCTGCATGTGCGTGGTTCCCCTCCGCATTGATGATGGCAGTGTCTGCGTCAGGGGCGTCCTCCGCTCCTTTGGCCTCATTGGTTAAGTATGTCCCTGTCCACACAGTCCCACATAGGTCACATAGACACATGAGGTACAATAGTGGACATGTTCAAGCATTTTGCACACTATAGGTGAGGGGGCGAGAGAGGGAAGGGAAGCCGTACCTTTGTGCCTGGCCAGATATCGGCCCAGGACGATGATGAAGCACAGGGTGATGAAGACCACCACGGCCACCACTCCACCGATGAGCGCGTGGTCGGGGCCGGGCTGCGTCAGAGCGTTGGGATCTGGAGGAGGAGACGGATAGCAAGGCATGAGAAGACGCTTTGGGTTTGTGCTCTAAACACCAGTGGAACTGCCACTATAATTAGCCAATTATGGTTCGGTGTGTTAATATAAGATGCACAGACTCATTACTTTTCAATTCACTTAATACAATGGTAAGCATCTCAGCTTCAGCAGGCAGTCGTTTAATTTCTCATTTGATTCCATTCACAGTTTTGCTGATTTGAAACCTTTTAGATCTTTCACAACATTGCTTTCATATAATTCACAAACCACACGGAAGTATGTATGAACCGTATCCCAGAAATCGTGCTAGGCCACACTGTTTGTGCTACATAAATCATATGGGAAATCATGCCGATTGCTGTGAAAAGATTAGCTTCCTAAGTGATTTCGTCTAGCAGACGATAAAACAGGACAACATATCTATCATAAACCGGGCTTCCGCCCATATATATTTTTTATGCAAATTGTGGGATATTGGATTTAAAATGTTGGCTGGAAAGACCAAGATGCAAGAACAATTTCCAAAATGCATATTAAAAAAACATATTCTCATTTGTGGTGCATGGATAAACTTATTATTCTGTAAAAGAATTGTTAATTTTTACCGAAAAAAACAACAACCTAGGCCTGGTTTACACATGGTATTAAGATGAATTTTGGTTGATCGGATCACAAGTAAACGATGGAGACACATTCCTGTTCACACCTGGTGTTTGAATCTGTCTCTTTGTCACTTTCAACCACTTTCCTGATTTCTGTGAGGGGAGAGTCTATGGGCGGGTGCACGTATGCAGTAGCCCCTCACTGCAGAACACAAGATCCAGGGGGCATGGTTGGATCCACATCTAGGGGGTGGAGATGGGTGGGTTTAGGGATCAGGGGGTGGAGACGGGTAGGTTTAGGCATATGTAAGGTGAGAGGAGTTGGATCTGGATCCAACCACGCCCCCTGGATCTTGTGTTCTGCAGTGAGGACCATCTCCAAGTATGGGCTTTTTCTGATCTTTCGATGTAGTGAAATAAGTGATAAGCAAAAAAAGCTTGCGCAATTTACATAAGAACATTAAAGGAGACAATGGGAAACGATACGCAGAGCAGCAGCTTTCGTTTCTGCTCCGACAGTCACAAAACTATTCCGAATGTTGTGTTAGAATCAGGGCTTGTATGAGAACATTGTGCTTTTTACATTTTTATCTTTAAACTAGTGGTGTCAATCGATTAAAAAAAGTAATTAATCGCACATTTTTTTCTGAAATTAATTGCGATTAATCGCAATTAATCCCAGTTTATAAAGTATAAAGTTTATAAATATACTTTTATATTGCAATAATTTCACATTCAATCTTCAAATTAACGTAGAAACAACAAAGACAGTATATAGATGAATTCTTAAAGCTACAAAAGATATTGATTTCCTCTTTTTTCTTTTGTTCTTTGATTAACAGGCATCACAGCAACTGGGTTATTAGGTTATTTTGGCTGCTTTAAGAGCTGCCGCTGCTGAACATGATGTGGATCTGACACGCATCATATTTTCTCACAACTCTTTACCTTTTCTGACCCACTTCAGGTCTTAGGCTACGTTTACACGACAACAATGTAGTCAAAAATGGAAACGTTTTTCCATTAAAAAGTTTCAAAACGATTCACGTTTACACATATCTGCGAAAACGGCCAAAAATGCTGTATTACGTATGCCAGGCCAGTAGTTGGCGCTGTCACCTTGTTAGTAAACAGTACCTGTGGTGAAGTGACGATTATATGTTGTATATGATGCGTCTCTGCTGTTGGTTGTAATATTGGTGAAGTAAATCCACACTTTGCTGAAGAAGCGTTGGCTAACTCTTGAGCAGCAACAACAGTACAATGTACTCCGCCATTGTTGTGTATGTTTGTTCGCGCTTGCCTTTAAAATCGACACGTACTGCACATGTCTACATACCTAACACGTGCTATGCACGCACATGACATCACCGTTTTCAAAGATTCCCGTATTGGGTGTTTACACGGAAACGATAACAGTGGCGTTTTCAAAAACTTGCACTTTGAAACACGTTTTAAAAAATATGCGTTTTCAGTCCCCAAAACGCCGTTGTTGTGTAAACGAACAGGCAAAACGCATAAAAAGTTTTCCATTTTTGGCTGAAAACGTTGTCGTGTACACGGCCCCTTAAAGTCTCTACTAATGAGCTGACGAGTTGAATCGGGTGTGTTTGATGAAGGAGATTGAGGGAGAGATGAGGGTGCTGTGGTGCTCCAGGACAGTTTTGAAAACCACTGCATTTCGAGACATGTTCTTACATGTGACTCATATATAACAAGTACTTGTGTACATGCATGCACAGTTTTAAGGCAGCTTTAATCGCCGTTTTGGTAACTTCATGACTTAACTGACGACATAACTATGACATTGCATGCTCGTAGTTTCTTTTACACTTTAATATGAATTGATAAAGGCTATAGTGCGCAGCACCGCATTTGTGTGTGCAATTGACGATTGTCACAGTGTAAGTCTCCCATTTGACGTGGTCATAAAGACTTTCTACGTCTAAATAAAATGCAATTCTTGTCAAGAAAAAAAGAGACAGAAGCAGCAGTTGTGAGTGGGGTGGCCAATCCTAGCTCCACCCCTGTGTTAATTGTGTTAAATATTTTTAATCGTTAAACTGAAAAAATGAATCGCATGCATTAATGCGTTAATTTTGACAGCACTACTTCAAATCAAACTTATGAAAGTTTAAATCCCATCTGGCTAGTATGCTTCAATAACGTCCAGTAATGTTTAAGAATTAGGTCAGTAAGCAGAGAGGAGGTGGTCTTTAGTGGCTATTCGAAAGCGTTCAACCACATGAGTGTTTACACTACAAAAGCAATCCGGTTGAATGTGTTTTCGACTACCTCTGGAAGTGGTCGAAAATGGACAAGCTCAAAACGTTTCAGACCCCATTTACACCTGTATGTAGCATTGTCCTCTTGTGATCGGATCAACAAAAATGCATCTTAATAACAGGTGTAAACAGGGCCCTAGATGCGCATCAAAAGGTCCTGTGGCTAAATAAGCCAACACAATCGTAACATATCGTACAACTTTTATGTTTTTTTTTATGTGTAGTTATCATGGTTAGGTTCAGGTTTGGTGAATTTGTTTCTGTATTCTGAATTGATATAACTGATGTTTTTGCAACTTGGATGGAAACATAGCTATAGAGACTAGTAAATTACCCACTAGCAACCAACCACAACACCCTAGCAACATCCTAAAAAACACCCCCCCCAAAACAAACCTTAACAACCCTCTAGCAACACCCTAAAACCACCCAGAGCACCTTTTACATTTCATCAGAAAATACATAAATTAAGTTTAAAACACAAGACAGGATAGTTTAAAAACATTATTTGTTTATACGTTTTAAAACATATTACAGGTTATAGGTTAAACAATTCAGTGCTTTATGGTTTTACTGCTGCTGCTGCTTCATTTCATTCAATGACCTATAATGCCATTACTGGTACATCACTTAAAAACATTTTTCTAATCTTCTGAATCATATTTGCAAAAATCCTTTAATAAATTTGTTACAGAGGAGGCTTCCGTACCGCCTCCTCCTCACCACCAGAGGGAACTCTCTCCTGAATATTGACTTTATCCATTCGGACTCTAGTTCCCATCATGCCTCATACCTGGGACTGATTGCACGCACACACCTGCATCTAATCACACACACACCCATTTAAGCCAAACACTCACATCAACTCACTGCGAAGTCGGACAATTCGTTCAATGGGATGCTACCTGTCAAGACAGCTGTTTGTCAAGGATCACACGGTCACCCCTCCAGGATTCGGTTCCATCTGTTCAAACCACCGATGAATTAAACCTGCCCTCCGAATATGCCGATCTAGCCGAAGCACCTGAATCAGAAGCTATGAAAGCCTATATAGAGGAGGAACTGGGCAAAGGATTTATTCGACCCTCGACTTCTCGTGCCTCGGCGGGGTTCTTCTTTGTAAAGAAAAAGGACGGAGGGTTGCGGCCCTGCATTGATTACCGTGGCCTTAATGACATTACTGTTAAGTTTCGTTATCCTCTACCACTGGTCCCCGCAGCACTAGAACAGCTCCGCCAGGCCAAATACTACACAAAGTTGGATCTACGCAATGCTTACAACTTAAAACGCATTCGAGAGGGGGACGAATGGAAAACGGCATTCTCCACCACTAGTGGGCACTACGAATACCGGGTTATGCCCTTCGGCCTGGCAAACAGTCACTCAATCTTCCAATCCTTTATGAATGACGTTTTTCGGGACAT
>NW_015546074.1:2244268-2245552 GCF_001515605.1 Sinocyclocheilus anshuiensis
AGGGGGACGAATGGAAAACGGCATTCTCCACCACTAGTGGGCACTACGAATACCGGGTTATGCCCTTCGGCCTGGCAAACAGTCCCTCAATCTTCCAATCCTTCATGAATGACGTTTTTCGGGACATGCTCAACAGATGGGTGATCGTGTACATCGACGACATCCTGATCTATTCAAACTCCCTGGAACAACACATTCGTCATGTCAGATCTGTACTAGAGCGCCTTGTTCAGTATCGACTCTACGCTAAAGCGGAGAAATGCGAGTTCCATCAAAGAAGCACAACTTTTCTGGGGTACGTGATCAGCCAGGAGGGGGTAGCGATGGATGAGAGGAAGGTCAGGGCAGTTCTGGAATGGCCGCTTCCCCAGACAGTCAAGGATTTACAATGCTTCCTGGTGTTTGCGAACTTCTACAGGCGATTTATCAGGAACTTCATTTCGATCGCCGCTCCTTTGACCGCCATGACTAAGCGATATAAACGTCACCCCACTAAATTGACCTGGTCTTCGGAATCACAACAGGCATTCGATGAACTAAGGACTCGGTTTACCTCAGCACCTATCCTCCGACATCCTGATCCAGAACGCCCATTCGTTGTCGAGGTCGATGCCTCTAACACTGGCTCCAAAACCGATTCTGGTGGCCCACTCTGTTATCTGATACCACCAAAAACGTCCGAAACTGCATTACCTGCAACACTTCTAAATCACACAGACAACTACCAGCAGGCCTGTTACAACCATTGCCCACGCCACGATGGCCTTGGTCTCACATCGCCATTGACTTCATCACCGACCTACCCAACTCTCAAGGTAATACCACTATACTTACGATTATAGACCGATTTTCCAAAGCATGCCGTCTAATTCCCCTGCCTAAACTCCCCACGTCATTTGAAACTGCTGAATTACTGTGCAATCATGTGTTTCGTTTCTATGGTCTGCCTGAGGACATTGTCTCAGACCGGGGTCCCCAGTTCACCTCAAGGGTATGGACTGCCTTCTTCAAACACCTCAATGTAAACATCAGCCTCACATCCGGCTACCATATTCGGACTCTAGTTCCCATCATGCCTCATACCTGGGACTGATTGCACGCACACACCTGCATCTAATCACACACACACCCATTTAAGCCAAACACTCACATCAACTCACTGCAAAGTCTTGATTTGCCCCCCGGGCGTCTCTATTGAGCGTTTACCCTGTATCGTGCCTACTCGTTTGACCTTGGACTGTTTATCGTACTCTGATCTGTCTCTGCCTGCCCTGACTTAGATTG
>NW_015546074.1:2245703-2255675 GCF_001515605.1 Sinocyclocheilus anshuiensis
ACGCTGCAAATGGATACAGACTCTGCTGATGATTCGCAACAAAATTAATGTTACTGAAAAAGCTTTTAGAATACATTTTCTGTAGCAACCGAATATTCAGTGAATATTGTGTTGAGCATTCCATATATATATATATATATATATATATATACACAGTGCACAGCATAAATGAGTACACCCCCTCTGAATAAATATAAAAGATGTATTTTCTTAATGATCACTAATATTCTTTTATGCTAAGAAATAAGTCACCTGGCAGTTCTCTCTCAAGTGGTTCCACTGCTGCCAGCATTAAGTCCGAGTATGATTCAGTGGGCTATATAACACTTTTAATTGTCAGGAATTTACTTGTCTTTAAAAGTTTTGGATCAATATACTTACCTGTTGATCAAAAATAGCCTTAAACCTATATAGTGTGTGTGTGTGTGTGTGTGTGTTGTATATATATATATATATATGTGTGTGTGTGTGTGTGTGTGTGTTGTAAATATTACTGCCATTTGCCATCCCCATGCAGTCAAATCGAGGAATTGCAAACTGGTGTTAATGCCATGCCGTATCACAGAAACATCCCCAGTAAGTCATGCTGCTTTGAGTTTTGGAGCCCAAGCAACATCAATTCAAATCCAATGTTCTATACTGATTTTCAATAGGCAGCAGGAGGGAGGGGGATTTATCATTACAAACGAATGCTGAGCAGCTACCAAAGACCTGTCATATCTCACACAGCCCTGTGAGGACCAAAGTGACTCAATTCTTGCCGATATACAACAAGTTTAAAAACGGCAGGGGTTGCGGCAAGCTGATTTGTTTCCTGGGTTTAACTTTGAGTGAGCGAGTGCAGGCTAGGGTGAATTCAGTCGCCTCTGAACTTCTACTGAATAAATCGCCAACTGGAGTCATGAATCTTAAGCCCCCACTGTGGATAGTGTAGTATGCTAGACAGATAGTGCTTCCACTGCCTGCCTCAAGACTTGACTTAATTCACTGCAAATTTGGTCCCCTGCATGCTGTTTATCAGTGAGTTAAACCAGATAAGTAAGATTAGCAAACAAATCATTCAGGGTACGTTTACACAACAACGTCAAACAGACAACTCTGTCAAAATGATTCCCGTTCACACGTATCCATGAAAAGACCTAGAACGCTGTATTATGCATGCCAGGCCAGTAGTTGGCGATATCACTTTGTAAAGAAATACTATGTGAACACGTAATACACATGTGCATGACACCACCGTTTTCAAAAGTTTGTCGTCATGCAAATGACGCATAAAATCTTTTCCATTTCTAGTTGAAAACAGTGTCATGTCAATGCCCCCTCAGATCCATTTTATGAACTGGAGTAATTGATTCACTGAAAAGATCCATCTTAAAATGATTTGTTCAGGATACTTCTTACAAGAAGGTTTTCAATGAATAACGACTTAAATTTTGGCTTGTTTTTCCACTTTTACGATACTTTGATGGGGATTTTGTAGGGCTGGGCGTTAAAATAATAACAATTTGAGTCGCGATAAAATTTGTGTCGAAAACGTTGATAAGCTCTGGACATTTTTACTCCATATGGATTAATCTAACAGCAGAAATAAATGCGAAAACAGCCAGTCAGTATTTGTCGTAAATACGCTAAGTCTGCATATTCTGTGTGTCTCTGTGTAAATTAATGGCTGAAAACCCAAACTCAAACACATGAGGCACGCTGTGATTTCAGCATCTGCATCTCAATATATCAGGACATGAACACATGTACTTCATCTCCAGAGCTGCTCTGAGAGTCACTTCACAAGCTTTACTTCATTTCATTCGAGAAAAACGACTGTCAAACGACAGCCTACACGCTGAAACTCAAAGTAACTTAAACTGAAAGACCTTCGGAGCAAACTGTCAAAATAAAAGTCTTGTTTAACTTGAAGAAATTATGATAGAAATATATTACTATTGTAAAAATATATTACTAAATGTAATTCTCATGTAATAATAATACAAATATTAATACTATTTTTAAGGAATATAATACAACCAATATATATTTCACTCATTTATACAGCTGTACAGTGCTGTTGTGCAACATTTGACAAAAAATAAAAATGCAATGTTTTGTAGTAAATAAATTTTGTTTTCATTTCATTACATTTTAAAAGATGGATTAAATTGTTAAATTTTTATTAATTAATTTAATTAGACACCATTTTTTTTTAAATGATAAAATTGTATTGAATCATAAAATACTGAATCCATAAAAATAAAATAAAAAGGAAAACAGAATTTAGGGGAAAATAAAAGAGATTTCATGGGGCACCACAGAAGAAAGTGTGTTCCACAGAAGAAAGTCAGTCATAAAGGGTTGGGACAACATAGGGGTGGATAGGAGTTTAATTTTTGGGTGAACTGTGCCTTTAACCTCACTTGAAGGGCACAGGAACATTTTAATTTTTTTTGTTTGACCTGGAGCGATCGTGTCCTGACACAGCACCTTTGGCCCTACGTTGGGCGCCATTTCAGTGCTTCTGCAAGGGTGTAAACTTTAACTATGTCTTTATTGCACTTCGAACTTGCTCTCATTAACTCATAGTGACGAATGGCTCTCGCTTCTGCTGCGCTTGTCAAAGTGACCCTGGGAGATGTGTAGAACAGGGACTTCTGCAGACCCATTTCTAACACGTAAATGAGCCCATTTAGTTCAATTAACATTGTGCTTTGTTTTGAGGCAAAAATAAAAGCCCTGTAGAAATTAAGTTCAAAGAATGGTACACTTTATTGGAGGCTGTTCAGAATGGAGTACACTAATCTTGTCTTGATTTAGGAAGATTTGCTATAACCCACTCTAATTTTGACAGCCTAAGGTGTGTTGTATTTGTCGCTTTTACACATACACAGTCAGATATCAGATCAGATATAACTTGCTATGGAGTTT
This sequence comes from Sinocyclocheilus anshuiensis, assembly GCF_001515605.1. Classification (NCBI taxonomy): domain Eukaryota; kingdom Metazoa; phylum Chordata; class Actinopteri; order Cypriniformes; family Cyprinidae; genus Sinocyclocheilus; species Sinocyclocheilus anshuiensis. The sequence goes on from NW_015546074.1 coordinate 2,248,620, forward strand.
GCAAAGACTATTTAAAATATATGGTAATTTACAATAAGGTTCATTAGTTAATATTGGTTAATGCATTAACTAGCAGTGAGCAAGATGTTTGTTATAGCATTAATTAATAAAAATACAACTGTTTATTGTTAGTTTATGTTAGCTCATGTCTGTTAAATACTATTAATAGATACAACTTTTGATTTTAATAATTAGTAAATGTTGAAATTAACAAACAGATTAATAAATGTATTTTTTGTTAACAAATGCAACCTTATTGTAAAGTGTTACCAGATATATAAAGCTCATACTGCATATAAAGCTAAAGCAGTGTTTTTTTGTTTTTGTTATTTTGTAAGTCATTGTGGATGAAAGTGTAAATGCTTCATATTGTAAATCTAAATACATTTAAGAAAACTGTTATGCTGGTCAATAACATTATTTATTTATTTATTTTTTAGAAAGTTTACATTGAAAACTGTTCAGATTTAAATATGGTTTGGATAATGTTCAATGCCGTTACAGAAAACCAACAATAACGTAAAAAAAAAAAATATATCAGAAGATATCATGATATTATCTTGGAGTACCATCTAAATACCATAGTGTGTGTATATTGTTCAAAATATATGATGGTATCACTGCTTGATATTATGACTGTACTGTATACTGTAAATAATCCTACTTCTATTTTGTCAGACACTCTCTATTTTAAAGATCGATTGAACTAATTTATACATTTACATTTCTACATATACTGTACATCTTGCAGTTGAATAATTTAATTTTGTGTGCTTTGTCAAAACTTGGGGAATTATGAGGACGTGTACATTTAATAGGTCTCTAGAATTTTTTTTAAAGTCACCATTTAGTGAATTCAGCTACATATATAGTACAGTAGTTTATTCAACTCCTTATTTACATATTGTCTGAATGTGCTTGCTGAGGAAGATTGATTACACTTAAATTTGATTTGGGGTGAAGAGTGTGAAAAAAAAAAAGTTGAGAAAGCTCAAAAATGCTTTTCAGTTGGTTGCTTTGTCTTTGAAAATTAATTCAACTTTCTATTTTTACAGTTTAGTGCCAGCAGCACAGTACTTGGGTTGTGGTATAAACACGGACATGGGCTACAAAATGGGCTTTAGCTTTCAAAAATAATAGCAGGTCTACACAGCAAAGCCATTATTGCTGCAGATGTCTTTCATTTTCTCATGAATATGCAGTTTGATAATATAGTTCAATTTATGCACTGCATTAAGTGCTTCCAGCTCTAAGTGAATGAGCTGTGTGGCGGTTACATGATTTCAAGCTGCTCTTCCAATCTTATTTTTCTCATTTAAATGAGCCCCAGGAATTATATACATTTACAATTTAAAACGTTTATTTTATTGCTATATTTCTCATTTCATTAATTTAATGCATCCTTGATTAATCAAAGTAAATTACCAGTACAATATTGTACAGCGAAAGGTTCACAATAATATTAATAAATGCCAATTGCTTATTTTAATAGACATTTTTGGAAAATATTTATTTCATGTTACCACTTTATATTTTACTGAAAAACATTCTGTAAAATGAGCATCTGTAACTAAAGTTGGCAGAGCGTCAGCAAAGGGTCGATTCCTTTGAACAGACATGACAGAATAGAAATCACTTTGATATCTCCAAATGTATTTGGTCACAGAGTGACAGCTGGCTAGCGGAGGTCAGAAGCATGTGTATCTTTCTGTTGATAGAGCAAAGACACGTTTTACTCTTTTGGAAATGGAGCTCATTTGTGAAAGTAAAGCCTCAGTCAGTAGAAATTCCATTAGAGATCATTAGTCTCATTCAAGGATGGTGACGTGGCCAAAGACGTACGTCATTTCGCTTGAGCGTTAATGAATTCCATTAAGATCTCGCATGTGAAAGGCCGGAGGCACAGAACGGATGTGTTTTATGGCACACACATACCCAATCAGAATCTTCATACATTTTAAATGAACATTTGCATCAAAATAAATCACTGGGGAATTAATTAATGTTGACTTCTTGCTTTACAATTTGTGGCACAGACTCTGGGAAATTGTGCATAGAAATGTCTGTGAAGATATAGACAGCGCTTTTCATTTAAATTATCATTGGAACGTTTCAGGTTCAAAACAAGTTAAGCCCTATCGACAGATTCTGAGGGTTGCTGTTGATTAACACAGAATACAATCTCTCAGTTTGTAAAAACAAGCAGAAATTGTAGTTACATTAATGCAAGGCTGGAAGGTATTTTGTTATATTTATTATAGTGATATTTAAAAAAATTATTTGATCCAGCTTTAAGCTTTAAATCATTCTTTTAAATTTTAAAAAGTTAATAAACTTTCATTCTTGGTGTCCATGCACATATTGTGCATTTATCGTCAACTCACTGACCGATAATCATTTTCTATCGTAATCAGCATCTTGTGACAGATGCTGTTGATAAATCTTGCTTTGAACTGGTAACGTTCCTCAAAGTATGAACTGTGTTCTAAATACAGACGACACCTGAGATACTATCTTTACATGCTGCATGTAATCGCTGTCATCTCCACACACTCAGTTTGCAGCTCATGTTCACTGTATTCCCAGTGGAATATGGTGTGGGTGGCATAAAATATGATTAGGTTTTAAAAACAAATCACAGTTGCTAATCATTAAAATCAGTTCCCTCATGGGAGAGCAGGCTAAGGAAAACTGACCTAAGATAAATAGTTAGAACACATCGAGGTGGAACATTCAGCACAGAGACCGCAGTGAAAGAGACGATCAAGCTGAAAAATCAATGGTTCACAAAACAAAACAAAACAAAACAAAACAGGTCAAAACAGGACAGAAACTGCACATACAAAACAAAACATATTTTCAAAAGGCCATTCCATGCATAGACTGATGACTTATAATATGTTTTTATGCCAGCGATTCAACAGCTGCAACTCAGTTCTAGTGAGCTACACAGAAACTAAAAGCTTTGTGTTTATACCTTTCAAATGGTCTACAAGGACACTGAGCTATCTTCTAGAACTTAGTCTTGGTTTCTTAAAGGGGTCATATGATGTTGCTAAAAAAGAACATTATTTTGTGTATTTGGTGTAATGAAATGTGTTTATGCGGTTCAAGGTAAAAAAAACACATTATTTTCCACATACTGTACATTATTGTTTCTCCTCTATGCCCCGCCTTTCTGAAATGCGTCGATTTTTACAAAGCTCATCGTTCTGAAAAGCGAGGTGTGCTCTGATTGGCCAGCTATCCAGTGCGTTGTGATTGGCCGAATACCTCAAGCGTGTGACGGAAATGTTACGCCCCCTACCATACTGTGATGCCCTGTCCGGCCGGAGCGACGAGACAAAACCAATAAAACCCATTACAAACGAGACATTTGTTGCATCCAGTGGGGACATAATTACTGATTATAATGACTTATACTGTCTTTTTACGCACTGCGTTGCATCGCGCCGCGTAAACATAAAACCATGTCTGCATTTGTGATCGGAGAAACGACAAACAACAAGCACTATTACATCAATTATATTTGTATAAAATACACTATATATTTTTGGGCCTGTTTACACCTGGTCATTTCATGCGTTTCCGCTGATCGAATATCTATCGGATTTGTTAAAACGTTTCCATTTACACTTCTCGCAAAACAGATATAAATCCGATCTTCAATTCCTATATTTAAATTTAACAAAGTTCACGTCAACGAAATCAAATGATAAGCGCTGCATTTTATTAATTATAAGCTCATTTCAAGATCAAAGACTGCAATAGGAGAGCGTGTGGCATCAGCACTGGAAAGATAAGTTTGTCTTACTACTTTTAATGAAGATGATTGTGTGTTGACTGTCTGCGTCTTACTTTCAGTTTAATTCTCGGCAGTTCGTGCGTCGGCTTGCTGAAGAGATACTCAGCTACTCGTCCGCAGCGATGCGTCTTGCATTAGCGCAGTCTGACTAATGTCATATAGCCTGTAACACGCTCTCACACGTTTATTATTTTAACATTTTGGGAGGAGTAAAATTTACATATGTGGTTTCAACAACCAGATGCATTTACACTTGTCGAGTTTCGTCTGGAATGCGGCCTAGACCACCTCCTGAAGTGGTTTGAGTGATCGGATTTATATCTGTCTCGAATGCGTTTCGCAGGGCACCTGGTCTTTTCACGATCGGATAGCTATCCGATCAGAAAAAACGCATGAAGTGACCAGGTGTAAACAGGACCTTTGTGTCAGTACATTAATGGCACATTTGAGCAGCATTAGTAAACTGTGTAAATATAAAGAAATGCCAAATCACAGGCAGTTTTTTTCAGACCGGAGACCATAATAATAATAAAAATCGTGTAATAATTTATTTTATTATGATATGAAACGTCCAATTTTCCTTTCAATAATTTTTTCTAAAGTTTTGCAAGAATTTCGTGATACTAAACTTTTTATTAATTGTCATAGCAATGTTTATACGTAACATTTTATAAATGAGGCCCAGCGTCTCCATGACATGGCGGCGGCGGCAACAATACTACAGCGAGAATAAAAGTTACACCTTCTTTCTTTGCGTATACATTTGGGCGGTGTTATGCAAATCTTCCCACACAGTGATGTAGACATGTGGGGGCATGTTTAAACGAGGCGTTTTAGGAGGGCGTGGACGAGTCTTAACTTTTATAAAGAATATCTCTTTGGGTTTGAGATTTTAGTCTTTGCAACTTTAGGGATCTTATCTATTCACGAACAGCTTGTAACACTCCAAAGAGAAAGGAAAACTTAAAACTATGAAATCGCATCATATGACCCCTTTAAGATTCATTCTGTGTGGATACTGAGGATAATAAAAGAAAACAGAACTAATGACAAGAGGCAGACTTGGAATAGAGTTTTAACCTCCCAAATATAATGTTTCATCAGAACTTTAAAAGATTAATTTTTTACTTTTGCTCAGATCTTTTCTGGGTCAATGACGTCTTTATTTATTTATTTATTAAAATAATACCAATAATAATAATGAAAACATCAAAAAGTATTTCATTCATATAATGAATTGAATGTACAGTTTATTTAATTTAATTTAATTTAATTTTTATTTTTTTTATATTTCCGAATTTCTTGAATTCATTTTGATATCTCCAGAAGGGTAATATATCAAAAATGTTAAGGTGGTATAACCATCCTGTGATGATACAATAATTAAGTAGCATTTAAATATCATTTATTTTAATACAAAACATGGTTAGTGTCAAATATTAACTGGTGTAACCCTAAGAAAACGTAATAATATTCAAGAATTAAAAATAGCTGCAGATTTGTTCAATTTTTTTAAATAGATATATAGATAGATGATAGATAGATAGATAGACGATAGATAGATAGATAGATAGATAGATAGATAGATAGATAGATAAACTATTGTAGGTATATTGGTTACACCACTTGACATTTGACACCGAAAATGGTCTAAAAGTTTAAAAAAAATGCATGAGTGACACAAACTTGTACAGAAAATAATTATTATTATTTAAAAAAAAAAAGTTATTATTTTTTTTTTACAATTTTATTACTTTTTCTTTCCATTGTAGGTGTAAGAAAAATATATTAAGATTTACTTGGTTATACCACTTGACATTTGATGCTGAAAATGGCCTAAAATTAAAAAAAAAATGTATAAAAGTGACACAAATTTGTACAAAATGCTTTATATTTTATCATTTTTCCATTGACTCTTTTATATAAACAGTATTTCTAACTCTTCCAGACTCTCTTTCTAACCGTAATAAGATTAATTTCCTTTCACTGATAACAGTAAGTGAGCCAAAGGCTTAAGCATCCCTCATGTGAATGACAGCACCATGGAGCACCATGACATTTCACAAAGATCAGCAGAGTACCCATGCAAGGCAATGCTATTTCCCAGCTCATGCTATGGAGGAGGTTAATTGGCGTAACCCGACCCACCACTCCACAAGCCACATTACAGCGCTCTGCCCCGAAGGCTTAAGCATCCCTCATGTGAATGACAGCACCATGGAGCACCATGACATTTCACAAAGATCAGCAGTGCTCCCATGCAAGGCAATGCTATTTCCCAGCTCATGCTATGGAGGAGGTTAATTGGCGTAACCCGACCCACCACTCCACAAGCCACATTACAGCGCTCTGTCTCGCAATGATGATGTCAGCACACCAGCAAAAAATATTTACCTGTGGTTGTACCTGGGAAATCTTTAGCTGTTGCCATGGACGCAGACAGAAAGGGGCAGTAAGGGAAGACAAGGGTGAGGACATTACAAGGGGAGAGGAAAAAAAAAAAAAACTGGCCACAAAACTCAAAACCATTAATGAAGACACCAACCGACCGCATTAACCTGCAGTCAGAATGATGGAACATTGACGACTGGGACGACAAGATGGTTTCAAGTACAAATTCAGTGTATGAACACACACATCCTGCAAAACACATCCATTTGGAGATATTCAGAACTATACATTCATGCTGATCTCCGATGTCTGCTAGGTCCCGCTGCACTGCCCTGTAATGATGCTACTTATCATGCAAATCGCTCCGTATTTCAAGACAGCGAAGCTGAAGATATTTTTACTATATTAATGCCAGTTTAGTCATTTGAGTTACTAGCCTCTTTATCTAATGCAGATTGAGAGAACGGGCATGACAAATTGGGACATTGGGTCTCATTCACTCTATGTACATTTAAATTTGTACATGAAATCTGTATACGAACGTTTTCACAAACAAACTATGATTCATCATCAACTTTCATACTCATATTTATTCTTAATTTATGAAAAAATTTAGGAACTGAAACCACACATAAATAAAAATGCATGATATTTGTACAAAAAATGTCCAAATGCTTTATTTTATACACTTTTATTACTATTTTTTTTTATTTAACAATGACTGTCAAAAATAATGTTTGTCATTTGTGTAAGAAAAACATTGTTAATCATTAACATTTACTTGGTTACACCACTTGACATTTGACACTGAAAATGCCTTTTTCGCTCCTTCCTGCATTTATTTATTTGGAAATTATATA
>NW_015546074.1:2255726-2275732 GCF_001515605.1 Sinocyclocheilus anshuiensis
TATATATATTCCCTTGGTTACACTACTTGATATTTCACAAAAACACTTTTCATTTTATACAGTTTTATTGCTTAATAAATAAATAAACAAATATTGGTTGTTCATTGTAGGTGCAAGAAAAAATCATATTAAGATTTACTTAGTTACACCACTTGACATTGAAAATGGCCTAAACTTTCCACCCCAAAAACTCATGAAACTAACACAAATACAAAAGCTACTGTACATTTCTATGAACACATGCATTTTAAACATTTTTTTAAAGAATTAACTTTTTTAATCACCCAAATATATCCTTGATCCTTCTACACTGTGAAATATATTTCTAACTTTTCCAGATTATTTTTAACAGAAAAAAAAAAAAATCATATACTCTGGGTGGCCTTATAATCATGTTAAGATGACATTTTGTACATAGATATTTCATCTTAAATGCATGTATTTCATCATATACAGTGAAAGAGTAAGAAAAGCTGTCTTATAGCTTTAGAAAAGTCTGTTATCTCTGTCTAACAGGTGTTTATTGTGTTTAAACTGGCTTTAAGGATGCCACACAGTGGTTTCTCATTTAGAATACTTCAAATTCATTAATATAAGAACAAATTCATGTGTCCAAGCAATTATTAGTGAATGAGACTCAATGTCTTAGTGACAACTAGCGATATCTTTGGAGATTAAAGGTACATGATGTCAACGTTGCTTGTTCCCATGTGCTTGTTTGTCCACAGTGGAGTATTACATCTGCCCTTCGATTTACTGAAACAGAGCAGATTTCTGAATAGAAATGCCTTTTATCTCTCACCTCTTTGACAGTCTGACAAGCAGAATTTCATCTGTAGCTAGCTGTTTTCCCCTCACCACTAGAGCCAAAAACCTTTTAGTCCAATTTGCACAATGAGGAAAAAAAGCAACGTCTGATGTAAAAAGGTGGAGGTGACGTGAAGTAGCAGCGAGAGAGATGGAGAAAGTCAGAGATGGGAAGAGAGGAAAATATCAACATTGACGCTGTTAGTTCAAATGTGGCGTGACTGTTTCCGCCTCATTTCTGCTGCGGGCTGAGTGTGTTTCCCGCAGGGTTTCTGATCTGGGTGAATCTCACGAAACCTGTCAAGAGCATGTCTAGGCCGATATACAAAATTATATTGTGGGTGAAGAAATTAAGCCTGTTTTTAGTGTTGTTGAAGGGGATTTCATCCCTAGTGGCTGATAATGGTACCACAAGCTACAAAACAAAACACACTACCGTTTAGGGTTATTTAGTTTTTTTTTTTTTAAATATATATAAGTCTCCTATGCTAAGCAAAAACAGTAATATTGTGAAATATTATTTATTTACTTTTTTTTCTATTTTAATACATTTTTAAAGTATAATTGATTCCTGTTATGGCAACACTGAATTTTCAGCAGCCATTACTCCAGTTTGATATTCAAGAAATTATAAATTTTGAGTGTTTTTTTTTTTATGTTGATGTGCTGCTTAATATTTTTTGTGGAAACTGTGAAACATTTTTTTTTTCAGGATTCTTTGTTGGATAAATGTTCAAAAGAACAGCATTTATTGGTAACAGTTTGTAACATGTTAATATTTACTGTCCCTTTTGACCAAATTAATATTTCTTTGTTGCATTAAAGAATTAATTTAATTATCTATCTATCTATCTATCTATCTATCTATCTATCTATCTATCTATCTATCTATCTATCTATCTATCTGTCTGTCTGTCTGTCTGTCTATCTATCTATCTATCTATCTATCTATCAAAAATTAATGAATGAATGAATAATAAAAAAAATTAAAAACTAATGTTCATTTTGCATCTTGGTTTCTTCCTGTAGCAAGGCATTGTATTTAGAGTAATTTTTGCTTTGCTTTTCTTTTCTTTTCTTTTCTTTTCGTTTCGTTATATACCTCTATTCAAACTTGGCCTCATCTAAACGTCCAAGAAAAATAGAAAATAATTTCTATAGGTAGACTCATTTTGGGACACAATCTATGAAGATTTGTCTCACATCCTCAAGTTCCTGACTAACTTGTAATGTTGTTTTCTTTTGATTTTAGGGTGGAATTTGACCTGGATATGTTTTTGTGCGATTCACCCATCGGCCCTGTTTTACGTATCACCTTGCCCAAACTATGCGAAACAGCTTTATTTGCCAGTTGATTTTCTGTTTTTCTTGTTGGTCAAGGATTCTCCTTTGATTCCCTAATGTTTAATGCTTAACTTCTACATCAGAAAAGTGACTGTTTGCTCGTTTCCTCCTCCTGGACTTCAAACGCAGGCTGTTTTGATCAGTCTCTGCATGGCGTGGGCCTCCCGCGCCCTTCCTTTACACGTCTCCCAAACTGATCACCAATACATAATTAGCTCTTTTAAATAAGACCTAAAACTGGAGAGGAAGATAAAGTTAAAAGAAGTATAAATACAACGTTTGGCAAGGATTTCGTTTAGGGTCAAATTGCCTCACAAGTGCCTCTGGAAGCATTTCATCTCTTGCTCCGGCATGAGGGCGCGCTTCTGAAAAGACGTCAATTTTATGGATGTTTGCACGCTTTTCCGAGCAAGTAAACGCAACTCTTTTTCATCTGTTCTCATGGTTTTAATTGAGAGGGGGTTGGGAGCGAACACATGCTGATTATAGGAAGAAAGCAATAAATATTTTACAGTTCCAAGCAAGCGCTGGATTAAACCCATGAGACGTAAATGCTGATGCATAAAAGTCACAGGAGAACTTGGGGCTTGGAGTAGCTAGAGGGAGTCTCGTCTGCTCAGACCTACTGCTGGGTACAATTAGACTATACATTACACCTGCAGGAGAGATGTCACAGGTCTCTCACCGGCTCTATAACACTCACATAGGAGCGTGCAGACCAATACATGGATTTTCTCAGCCAGCGGAGCAATCGGATTGGCTATGGATGCTGCTGTTTTCTAGCTCATGCATGTCTTTCTGGAAAGTCTCTGCTGCTGCAGGCTTGACTTCTGAATATATGGAGGTTTTGGATTTGTCTTTATGGACTTTTTTGAGAGAGTGTAGAGAGTGGAAAGTAGAGGGGGAACCCTGTGAGTGCAAAGCTTTATGTGTTATATTGATACTACCTAGTCCACAGCTCTAATGAATACGTTATATATAGAGCTACCCATGTATAACTTTAAAGACAGACCGGTTGTGAGCTACAAGGTCATTAAGGGATTGCTATATGTTTTTATTGAAGCCATCAGCCTGCATTATTTCAACTTGTTGTTGAAATGATAATGAGCACGTTTACATGCACACCAGTAAGCTCATAACTCACAAATATCAGCTTATTAAAATAACCAGTTTTCCCCGTTTACCTGCATATCAGTAACCTGACAACGCAAGTAAGCTGCATTTACATGACTTCATTAATAAATCAGGTTATTTCCCTGTAGTGACGTCAAAATATAATCATTTGTGTATCTGACTCCAAGTAATCCATACATTTGTCAGTTGTGATGTTAAATTAAGCTTGCAACATGTCAACTTGCAACATGTCGGGAAACTTACAGCTCATATATTATCCTCTCATGCAGGTATAAAAACGCAGCATTGTGACTGAACCACTTCTACTTCTGCTGCACGAGATCAGAACACATTTTTATCATTTTCTGAGTCATGAAAAAGTCTGCTTTTGTGATACGTGCATGTAAATGCGCTCAATGTTTAACAGTAGAATTTGTGGGTGAAAACTACATTTCAAATACTTTTTTGCTTTAAATCTAAGTTTGTAATGTTGTGATTCACCTTGTAGCTGGTTGGTTTGGTTCAAGGCCTCTAATGCTTTGATGAACACTTCACACTATTACTATTACAACTATTACTAGCACTGTTTCTGTGAAAAGCGTAAACACTGTGGTACTATGAAAACATTGATATGTTTATTTGAGCATTGGCTCGAACCAATAGGGTGAGTTTGAAGGCGGGGCTAATAGTTGAGTCGACCAATGACAGTTGGAGTGGAGGTGTAATGGAAGGAAACCTGTTAAAGGAATCCTAATTTTTATAAGTCGAAGCAGTGATAGTGGTGCAAATGTGACGCGCTTCACCTTTAAAGATACACATTCAGAACAGAGGTGTGCTAAATGGTAATTCAATAAAAACAAAATAATATTTGTATTGTTTTTGTTTAGTATATACTGTAGTTTTAAACAATTATTCCCTTGTGGAAAAAGAAGTACACTTTAGCACACTTTTAGAAAAAGTTATATTACTTTTAGAAAAAAATATATTATATAAATTTTTTTTTTTGGACATTTAACTGCATTTTAATTGGAATTAAATGAAAATGTACTGTAGTTTAAATTTATATTAAATGCAAATAGCTGAACTTTAAAGCACTTTTTTGACCTAATTAAGAAGGACTTTTTTATATGTAATTTCATAATTACTTCTATTGTCCTTGAAATATGGTTAAAGTGTACTGCTCAATGTACTTATGGATATTTACAGTAAACTAAAATATACTTTAATGTCATTTCTATTGATACTTGTGTGTCACATATTTAAATATATTTGTAACTACACATTTGCGAATTACGATGAAGTAGCAATTTAGCACATTTAAAATAGATTAACTTTAAATGTAATATGGAATAACACACTACAGTTAAAATTACAATCAAGTACTCTACAGTACATGTGCTGTAGCATAGTCAGAATTAGTGTACTTTATTAAAGCACAACAACAGATTATTAAAACAATGATTTAAAATGTTTAATTTGACATTACAAAGTGCACTTTTTAAAAGAGTACTTAAGTGTCTTAAGAAACATACACTAAAGTAGCCTTTTGTTTAATTAATATTATATTATCTGCAAATACATTTTCTAAAAATATACTTTTAAGTTTTGAAGTAAATTACAAGTGCACATTCAATAGAATTAAGCACACTTCCTTTTCACAAGGGTTAGCTCTAACTATATTAATAATTATTTTTGAAAGGAATAGTTAAGTTGAATCAGCATCGGAACCATCAAATTCCTTATCATACCCATTTCTAAGGATAAAACACGTAAAACAAAACTGAGTAATGTTACGTAGCACAGCCCAATTTGACATCCTACTGAACAGAATACTAACATTACACAATTTGCCATTCTACTTTGTATTTATTGCCTTTCTTAAACATCAGCCATTCCCATTTCTATCTGTCCTCTGCAAAATAAAGTGTACCTACCAGCAGACACATTAATAAACGGAAATTAAAACGGTAACTGGAGATGAATAGGGAATGTGTGATTTCAACTGACATTTATTGCCACTTGGCAGTCGTACCATTAGCAAATTAGGTTCATTCGAGAGCCAGGATAACTCATCCTGAGAGGAAGGGCTTAATAAATATCACTGGGGTGAAGTCAGAAATCTAGATGATCATCTCTTTAACCTGGGGGTGAAGGTTTGATTGGTTAGCATGGTCTGGTTAGCAGTGTTGGGAAGGTTACTTTGGAAATGTAATAGGTTACAGATTACAGGTTACCCTACTTAAAATGTAATAGTAGTGTAACTTTTTCAATTACTTTATTAAAGTAATGTAACTGATTACTTTTGATTACTTTTTGATTACTTTTCTAAATTTCTAATGAATGTTTATTTGCAACTGTTAATCATTTTCCAACATTTACACCATGCAGGGTTAACCTTACAGTAGTGCTCAGACTTTCAAAATCCTTCATCACTTGAATTAAGATGATCAAATTTGAACACATCCACCACAAAATCAGACTTTAGTACCGCCTTTTACTTAACGCCGTTACATGTAACTAGTTACTCCCCAACACTGCTGGTTAGTTTTTGCTAGTAAATGCTGCAACAAAACGTGTTATTTTCAGTTTATGACTATTCAAAAGTAGTTTTTGCATGTTGCTAATATATCTTTATGCTAACAGATCGCTTTCTCCAGATCTTCTTGCTATCTGTTTCATTTGTAGAGCTTCTACACTAGAGAATATATTTATTTTGTGTGTCTTTTTGTCTTGTTAATGTGGCGAAATGAATCTGGGGCAATGGAAAGGCATGGAGAGCTGTGGGCTTGACTTTCAAAAGGCATCCGTCCATAAAGGCCCCTCCTGTTGAGACGAATCCCGTGTCTTTGTTTTTAGTACAACAAATGTGTACCATCCAAATGATTTCTCTCAAAGATTGCTGTTGGGCCCATTAAAAAGCGATGCTACAAATCCGTCTCAGTCCCAAGCGCTCTGAATCTTCCTTTCCAATTTTAGCTTGACAAATGTTTTCTGCATTAGAAGTGGACCCTTAATTGCGTGTTGTTCTCTTGCTTTTACTTCCTGCTTTGGAGAACCAACTTATCATTTCTGGCTCCATCTCACTTTGGTGGCAAATAATGCAGCCACCAGCAGTTTCTGCTGTATACCCTCAACACACAAAACCACTGGTAAACTAGGCCAGGAGGAGTTTATTGAGTGCATATGTGTGTTTTGATGCAGATTACGATGGATATTAACATAAACTTTCACAAATAAAATAAATAATGAGAGCACATGAGAATATAAAAAAATAAACTAATGGATTTATTGCCCTCCAGAGGTTATGCTGACCCAGAAGTACTTACCATACACATACAGTGCAAACTCATCCCTGTTGGTGCCGAGGTTGTTGCTGGCCTCACAGCGATATGTGCCGTTGTCTGTTTTGTTCAGTGTGGTTATGATTAGATCTCTACCCTCCACAATCATTCGTTCAACATCAGGAAGCTCTCCTCCATCTTTTGTCCATAAAACTGGCTCAGGTCTGAAAACAATAGAGTAATTTAGCTTGAGGCCTCAGAAATATACAGGTCAAAAACTCTGAAAACACAAGAATTTCGCTTGTAATGTTGTAAAGGTTCACAAACATGTTATTTAATTTTTATGTGTACATATATATTTAGTACAATTATTTTATTTTATTTTTACGCTTTTTAAGCTTTATTTTGCCTTCATACGTGCTACTACAAGAAACTAAATAATTTAACAAAGGACACACACATTCCCAAAATGTAAGAAATCTGTTATTTTATTAAAATATTTTATTAAAATACTGAAATTGGGATGCAGTGCCAGAAAATGGGCTGCTGTGCTAGTTTATGTAGATTTTTTTTTTTTACTGTATATTTAATTGTTAGTTTTACTACATAATAAAAAAAAATCTGTTCATTTTGTTGAACTCTGTCAAGCTATTTTGGACACAATAACACACACAAGAACATAAATGCCCCCTATTCTACTTCCATTGTAAATATATGAAAAAAATCTCAGTCCCTGTAATCCGTTTAGGGCATAGGTTTAGTAGTCTGGTGGTAGAAAAGATTTGTCTCTCATTTTGTTATCTTTTCTGCTCAAGGAACTTTTTATGGTTTTGTCCTCTACCTCTGAAAGGTCACTCTAAAAGAGTTACAACTGTCTCTAGACGATTATATGACTCACTAAATCTCTCCTAAATATCACAATCTGATTTAGTATTATTGCTTTTTGTTCTCTGCATGTAGATAAGGGCCACCTTGAGACGTGATGATTCTGCAAGTTCAACTTCACAAGACAAACCATATTCAAACAATGTTCACGTAGGTGATTAAAAGAAAGCTGCACTCACAGTGGGTTGCCTTTGGATACACATTCCATTCTGAAGTATTGTCCTTCCTGAGGTACTATTACTGAGCGCACAATCTCTACCTGAGGAGGATCTGGATTGACAAAACAAAAGAAAACAAAACTCAAAACAAACAAAAATCCCAAAGCAAAACAAAAACACAAAATAAAACATAAAACACAAAGCAAAACAAAAACACAAAACAAAACAAAAGAAAACAAAAAGAAAAACACAAAATAAAACAAAAATCACAAAGCAAAATAAAACACAAAATAAAGCAAAAAGCAAAACAAAAACACAAAACAACCAAAACATAGCAAAAAACAACAACAACAAAACAAAACACAAAATGTAAAAATGTATGAGGAAAAAGGATCTTCGTTGTAAATATTATATACATACAATCAAACATGATAAACTACTAACATTTTGTCACGTTACACCACTATTTCTTTAGACAAAAATAGCTTGTTAATAGAAAAGTTTGACTATTTTGAAAACTTCTAAAAGAGCGACTGTTACACTACTGCTACACATTGCTAAACTGCAGTTACTGTACACACAACACTGTCTCTGCCGCTCTTTAAACTGGTGCTGTTTCAGCTGATCTGAGAGCAGTTTCCATCAAACTAAAGTCAGGAGGGAAACTGATCCACAAATATGACTCACAGTGGACCTCCAGTACTTCTGTAACCTGGTGTGGCAAGGAGCCCAGAGCTAAGTGCTCCACGACACAGGTGTATGCTGCTCCATCATCTGTCCTGTCCACCTTGAGGTGTATGGTGCTCCTGACTGTGAATGACCTCCCAATGGCGTTTACTTCCTTCTGACCTGCCAGAACATAGTCACAAGGAAACCTATCAAGCTAATGTTACACATACAGTACTATGCAGGTGCTTCATTTAGTATATCATGCATTATGATTATTAGTTCTGTTGTACTTATGACTGTAATAGTAGATATACAGGCATGCATCAGACACTTAAACTTAAACGTATACAACCTAAGCATGTTGGATAATAATTTCTGTTATAGATTTCAGATGACTGCACTTAGAGTATAAATAGCATAATACATTTAAGAAATACCACACAAGAAAACTGCTGTATCAGTATGACTGCTTTTACGCAAAATTTTGATAAACAACAATTTCATATTAAGTAACTTACATTTCAGACACAATATTTAATTACTTTTTACTGTTTTTTTTTTCTGCCAATCAAAATAGATCCAAATTAAATCAAAGCAAACAACATGTCTACAACAGTGATTCATTCCTGAATTAATGTATATTTTTGGACTAATCAGTTGAGTTAATGATTCAACAACTCAATCAAAGACACTCAATCCACTCCTAAATAAGTTTCTTGAACTAATTGGTTGAGTGAATAATTCAATAACTTACTTCTCATTTTTCTGTCTTCTTAGGATGAATTGCTTGTTGTATTACACATTTATAAGTGACATTGGATAAAAGTCTCAACTAAATAAATAACTGAAAATTTCGCTCACTCATAAACACAATCACTTGTTCGTTCCTGAATGAATCAATGTTTTTGAACTAATTGGTTAAATAAATGATTTAATGACACACTCATAAAACAATCACTTGTTTGTTCCTGAATGAAGTGAGTGTTTTGAATGAATGATTCAATTGACTCAGTCATACAGAGTCACATTGCTGCCACCTACTGGTGTAACAGAATACCATTAATACAGAGACTGACAGGAGCATGCAAACATACATGGACACAAGGAGTGAAATCTGTACTTCCTGGAACGCTAATGGCCAATCACATTTGAGGTGTTGTATAAGAATTTTTTATTTTCTAATTTACATTTTTATTTATATTTGTTTCCCTCATACTATTTGTGATCATACAGGTATTATCCTTAAACGTTGTTTATACATCAACAGCAGCACAAACATGAAATTCTTCTGTTTGCAGAAAAGTTTTTGTTTGCAATCACACAGAAGAACAGCAATCCACCAATAGAAAATATCCTAATACTATACAAGCTCAAAACATTGTCCCTTTCAGCCTGGGTTTTATTGGAAAGCCTGTGGAAATGCGAAGAACAAAACATAAGTTAGAGCTTGTAAGGAATCCTTATAACATCTGTGAGGGTAACAGCACAGAAAGTGATAGAGAATCAATAACCAGAGACAACAGCAGTCAGAGCCATGTCTGCGTTCCGTGAAAGCCCTGGATCAACAGCATCATGAATGGATAAGTAAAACACCACCCTGGAGGATTGCCTCCAGCAAACATCTCGCTAAACATATACATGCATGACCTGCCCAGATAAAACACCCTTGAAGCACACACACAGTGAAATGTTCAAAGCATCTTTGTTGTTTTGTTGTCCTTGCCTTTTTTTGTCATCCAGATCTCATCTTTGTTGTCTATTCAAAACATTGATGGAACACTGAAGAAAAACACTGAAATGGCAAACCCATTTTACTTCCATAATGTGCTCAACTGGTAGAGCATTGCATTGGGAACACAAAGGATGCAGGTTCAATTCCCAGGAAACACTAGTATTAATAAAATGCATCCCCTGAATGTGCTGTAAGTCACTTTGGATTTAGCACCTACATGTAATGTATTTCTGCGTGAAACAGGATGATGTAAGCTGAAAAGGAACGTCATTTTAGAGGTGAAGCAAACTATTACCTTTTGATACAAAAGATACGTGTTGGTTGGAATGTGCTTCTTGTATTCATTCACATAAGTCTAGAACTATGGAAGTCAATTATTTACATTTTTATAATAAATCATATGCTGATTAACTGACTGAACATATCAATATTAGCTGAAAAGCCAAAAAAGAAGTATAATTCAGAAACATTACATATTGTGGCAGATGAAAACATCGAATAGATCAAAAGTGTCTAAACTTTAGAATGAATGTGTCAGTTTTATTTGGCATACTTTTGAATTTTGATCATTTAATTTAATTACATTTTTAAATAAAATATGTTTTTAAATAATAATTAAATAACTATATATTGTACAAATATATCATATATGTCATACTATATTTCATACATTTGCATACAATGGTACTTACACGGCACACTAGAAATAATAATAATAATAATAAAAATAATAATAATGAATTCTAATATGCTGATTTGGTGTTCAAGAAACATTTCTTCTTATTATTAATGTTGAAAACAGCTGTGCTGCATAATATTTTTGTGGATACAGTGATACAGTTTGTACTGTCACTTTTGATCAATTTAACGCATTCTTGCTCAATACAAGTATTGAAAAGTAGTACTGTATTTTAAGTATGTATTCATAAGTATGAATTTCTAAATGAATAAATACATACATACATACACTCATACATAAAATACCTCAAGCTTTTGAACGGTACTGTACGTGGTACTGTATTTTACCATGTCCAAAACACTCATATCATGGTACATTTTATTAATGGAGATCATAACATGCTATTATTACAAAATATGTAAGAGTTGTGTTTTTGTATGAATTCGGGCCCCTGCTGGTACTCAGTATGATGGATGACTGGTATGTAATTTCATATACAGCATCTGGTGATAAATAAAAAAAAAGTGTTGATTCTAATTGCTGTGGAATATGGTGCAGTGTGATATCTGGTCAGTGGTGTGAGTAACTAAGCAGCTGAAATCACATCTCTCTCTCTCTCTCTCTCAACACTAGCGTTAGTCAGTCAAACGCTCTCTTTGCATTGCCTGCAGTACTGCTGTGCTCCTCTAAATGCATGCTATCATTTGATGTTTCAGGAAGATTGATCACCTTTTTTTGAAGACAAACTAAAATGCAAAGAAATGTTGCCAAATCACCACAACATAAAACAAGTCTATTTTGTCATCATTTACTCATCCTCATGTCATTTCAAATCAGGTTATTTTGAAAAATTTGGGTTTTTTATTGTAACGATTTGAGGGTGAGTAAATGATGATAAAAGTTGATTTTTGGTTGAATTATCCCTTTAACATAGCGGTATAAGAATAATCTGAGTCCTTCTCATACTGTCTATATAACAGTGATACCAATAATATAGTTGTGTAAATAACGTTAATTTTGTTTAATCACTCTAATGAGTGTATGTTGTTTATCTCATTCACACAGATGACCCGCAGACAAGTCCAATCTGCTATTTCTCACCCTCCTCCAGAAAAGACCTCTGTAATGCTTCTGGTGTTTAGGTAAAACTCTAGCAGTCAAAATCTATTACATTTCTCAGAGAAGAGGAACAAAAATATATATTGTAAGTAGATTTTTTCATTTTTATTACATTTTGATGTTGCCAGTGTTGCCAAGGAGCTGCTATGTGTTACTTAAGGTGTTCTTTTTATGCATTCCGAAGCTGTTGCTAGGGTGTTCTGAGTGGCATTGCAGATGGTTGCTAGGGTATTCTGGATTGTTGCATATTAGCAAAAACACCCACCCACAATATATATAAAACTAAATAAATATAAAGGTTTTTGTCACTGTCCTATAAATAAAGGCAAAATGTCAAAAAAATTAATAAAAAAAAGAAAAATCAGTTTTTATAGTTTGTACTCATATTTATTTAGTATTATCTTATAAGTGATAAATATAATTATTACTATTTATCCCTTATTGATAGAGTTCCATAATATTATTTACACACACGCAGACACACACACACAGGTTTGTTTTTATGGTTTATGGGGACTCTCCATAGGCGTAATGGTTTTTATACTGTACAAACCGTATTTTCTATTGTCCTACACCAACCCTACCCCTAAACCTACCCCTCACAGGAAACTTTCTGCATTTTTAGATTTTCAAAAAAACTAATTCTGTATGATTTATAAGCCTTTTGAATTACGGGGACACTGAAAATGTCCTCATAAATCACCTTCTCGTTGTAATACCTATGTCATACCCATGTTATTATACAAATTTGTGTCCTCATAAACCACATAAACATGCACACACACACACACACACACACACACACACACACACACACACGCACACAGAGTTTATATAGGAACTATATTTTAATTAAACGTATTACCATTTTTTAAAGGTAAATTTAAAAAAAATCCCAAAAAATTCACCCAAAACTGTCCATTCTGACTTTATTTACTCTCATGTCATTACCCTCATGTCATTTCAAACCTTTCTGATTTTTTTCTTTTGTCAAACAAAGATATTTTGAGAGAAGGCTCAGTCTCAAAGTCTAAAAAAAAAAAAATTGAAAAAGACTTTATTCAACAATTAGTCTTCTCCGCATCACCCTGGTGCCATTTTGGAGAGTATCAGCTGGACGTAATCCGCGTATGCTGTTCTGTGTCAGCTGCGTCACACGGATACGTTGTTTCCGTTCAGATCAAATCACAACAACATAGGAAACAGATCCGGCGTGACGTGGCTGACACAGAACAGCATATGCTGTTTACGTCCAGCGGATACTCTCCAAACTGGCGCTACAGGGTCAGACAGCTCTCAGATTCCATCAAAAAAATCCTAATTTGTGTTCCGAAGATGAACGAAGGTCTTACGGGTTTGAAACGACATGAGGGTGAGTAATTAATGACAGAATTTTCATTTTTGGGTGAACTAATCCTTTAAGAACAAACAGTGCAACCAAATTAAGTACACATTTAGGTACAAATAAACCAGTAGTTACTAAGCCCCTGCTGTGAACTTCATGTCCCAGTTTAAGAAAGTCCTTAGGAATGGCTGGTGTAATCCCATCCAGATGTGGTAAAACAGCATGAAAAGCAAGTTAAAGATTGGCCCAGAGGAAATGAGTGTAGTATATTAAGCACAGATCTAGATATAGTAAACTGCATCTAGAAAAAGAAAAAAAAAACTGGCAGTCCCTCATGGTTAATAAGCTCTCAGGAGATCCTGGATTTCTGCTGAAGTTTCAAGAGTTGCAAGCACAGCCCGCACTGAAATTTCTGTTGGCGGCAGCCAGGGTATCCATCAACGTGACCCGTTCTACAAGGCTTCGTATCTCCCTGACCATCCTAAAGTAAGCAGTACCTCACCATGTTACATATTCTGTTTAGGCCTGCGTATTGGTCTCCAGAAGCACATCCAATCCGTCTCACAAGATCAGATCACAGAGCAAGATTCCTTTGAACTGGAGTGAGTGACAGGCAGTCCGGCTGTGATGCTCTGTTCCTGCATGCCACTGGCCTTTAAGTGTGGCTTGCGTGAATGCCATCTCTGAGTCGGGCCTGTCTGATGGAGTCTCAGGCCATCAATCACCAGCACCAGATCAGCCGACTGATGTCTGGGGTAACATATTGGTTAAAGTTGAACTGATGTGCTATGCTATGTTGTGCTATCGTACAATGGATTGACTGAGAGATGCAATTCCATTTCAAAAATTCATTTCTGTCTGATGAGGTACACTGTTCGAACAAATATGTAGTCATGTTTTACCTCATTGGTCAAGCCAGTGTTTACACTATAAGTAAAAATATATAATTTGTGTAACATATTTTAATATTAAAATTAGAAAAATATGTTTTTTTTTAAAGAAATTAATACATTTATTCAGCATTTAATTGATCAAAAGTGTCAGCAAAACATTTTCATTGTTTCAAAAGATTTCTAAATCAAATGAATGTTTGAAACTTATCATTCATCAAAGAGTCCTGAAAAAAAATGTATCACAGTTTCCACAAAAAATATTAATCAGCACAACAAACGTTTCTTGAGAACTGTAGAATTCTTAAGGATTATGTGACACACACACACACACATATATATAAGCAGTACCTTATATATATATATATATATATATATACATTTTTTTCTTTGATGTTCTTTAGGTTTGTAAATGCATTTACAAATCAATAATGAATGATATTTATTTTTTTTAAATAAAATGTTTTAATAATATAAAATACTTTGTAAAATGTATTTTAAAACTTTTTTTATGTTAATGTATTCAGAGTCTAAGTAAAATACTTTTTACTTGATAGTTACATCACATGACATTTTTACAGTTAATGCAAACTTTTGTTATAAAAAACAGTATGCTGTAAGTTTTTCAAAACCATAGGAAACACATCCTTTGTTAAAATTGTAAATCAAAATGCTCATAAAACTAGTTCTGTCCGTGTACATTAAACTGGGATAGCAGAAATTATTTAAACAAATTGACACACATCACTTTTAAAGCCCAGAATAACAGAATACTAAATTATACTGCTGTGAAATGCTTTGTCAAGAGCTGCACAATTAATGAAGATGCTGGTGTAAAGCTGTACATTACGCACCATGTACCACTTGCACACTGACAAAATGTGCAACTGTTCATTGCACATAATCAGCTCTAGGCTATCCGGGGGGATTTGTTTACCTTGCACCTCCTTGTCGTTTCTGAACCATCGGATGTCAGCAGCCGGTTTACTGCCAGATGTGGTGCATGTCAGTGTGACGGCCTCCCCCTCCTGGGCAGGTCTCGAGAGGCCTGTGATTTCTGGTTTTGCTGGAACACCTGGTATACAAAGAGAGGAGGAGGATTACAGGCAGCACTGATGGAAACACGTGTGATTCTACGATTTCAGTCATAGATGGGCTCAGCCCCCCGCCTGCACATGATGTGGTTCAGAGGAATATTACTTTCCTGACGCTCAAATGTTGCTTGACTGGCATTTTTTTATAGAAAACATGTTTGTCAGTTTATATATAAGTTTGTCAGTATATATATATATATATATATATCAATACAGTGACAAATTCTGCTCTATGGTATTTTGTGATTCCACTTCAGGAACTCGAGCTGCGTCGAAACGCTACGGGAACGCCTCCAGCGTGACCACGCTCTGAATCATATGTGTAATCAGTCCAATGGATGGGCGAGACATCACGGGCGGGGTGACGTAGCGACCAGGAAGTATAAAAGCACGCGCGGTGAAACCGGCGTCAGCTTTCTGTCATTCAGCAAGCGCTCTGTGTGTGTCAGTCTTATTTGGTGTTGTCTGTCCATTATCATTCTTTATTTTACCAATACGAGTGTAGACAAACATACGGCGAGAGCTGGCAGTATATTAGGCTGTGTGTTCTTCCCTGCCCGCGCTACATTTCGGGGGGGGGGATACATATGGGCTTACATTTCTGCCACAATTCTGCGCACGAAAAATCATATTTTGAGCGCACAAAAGTGCATTTTGCACACGCGCGATCTGAGTTTGTGGAGAAAATGTTCGTTTCACAAAGAAAAAAGTCTTTCGAGCGCACGGAAATCAATTTTGCATTTAAAATACGTTTTTGGATGTGTGCAGACCTTCTCTTTTGCGCGTGCAACGTTTCACTAGCTTACTCACCTGATGCCCGCCCTCAGTGCTCTCTAAATGCTAACAGCTCGCTTGCTCAACACAACCCAGCGTTACAATATGCCATAATTCCAGCCAATCAGAGACGAGGGCTGCTAAATTCTGATTGGCTGCCTTGACAACCAATCACAACAAGCTTATGCTAAGTGGTGGATCAGGATGCTATTCCATAGCCTTGAGCCCTCTGATCTCCCCTCTCCTTCGGGGGTCAAGGCTCACTCCTCCAGAAGTTGGCCTTCGGGCGGCCCCCGACCTACTTTAGCCATTCCTGGCTCCCTTTTCTCTCGCCTTAGTTGCGCTCTTCCACACTAGGCAGGGATTTGCAAGCCTGGCGGCGTGGGCATTCTCGTTCCCGTAGCGTTTCGACGCAGCTTAACCTGGAGACGTTTTCCTGGAAAAGGAAGCATTTGTTGAGTGATTGAGATGGAGAATGCAAATGAGTTTTGGTTTCTAAGTATTTTCTACATCAAACCAAACCAAAAAAAAAGGTGTTAAAATGAACAAATTAGAACATTAACTTAAAGCCTGGAATACACTACAAGATTTTTGCCCTGATTTCCCGCCAATTTACAGTCTGGAGAAGTTCACACTAGTTGCCGAAAGTCAGAGCCAGTCTGCAGATTTGAGTTGACAGATTTCATAGAAAATCGCGTAGTGTATGATGCTCACAGACACAAATTTTTTCGCTTCAGAGTATCATTCCATCCAGTCGGAGGATATCATGTTCAGAGGATAAACATGTTTGATATTTTCAGTCGATTTTTGAACACATTGTTTTCATTTGTCATGTGTCTCCTAGCAACAAGGCGCACATTTCTGCTTGAGTTTGTTGTGATCAGAATAACTTGAAAGTCTGGTAGTGTGTGATCCTCAGTTGTGTAGTGTATGATAGACAGTTTTCCTTTGTCACTATTTACAAAGTCGGTAAGTGTATGATGCCTACTGTTCAGATTTTAAAAGTCGTCTAGTGTATTCAAGCCTTAACATTTTTACATGTTTACATGTAAAACATGTAACATAGATTAGTGTGAAAAAATGGCTTATTAATCTTGTCTGTATAATGTCATACATCCAGTTACAATGTAAAGATGCTAAAGTCTAAAATTTTCAAAGAATTGATAACAGACTATTTACACAGAAAAAAAATCCACCCACAGGTTTTACATCTATAAAAAACAAACAAACAAACAAACAAACAACAAAAACTATTTTCTGTAAATGTACTTAATATGTATTGTATAAAAAACTTTATAGAAACACAAAGTAGTCCTACCACTGTTGGATGATTTTAAACAAAAATGATGATTAAAAAAACAAACAAACAACAACAACAAAAAATTTAAAACGAAAAGAAAATGAAACAAATACAGAAAAACTATTGTCTGTAAAGTTGTATATAAAAATAAGGTAAAAGTGGTTCCACCACTGTTGGAGGATCAAAACAACACAAAACAAAAACAACAACAACTGTTTGTAAAGATACTTGTAAACCATATGTATTGTATAAAAAACCAGTATATAAATATAACGTAAAATTAGTCACACCACTGTTGGATGATGTAAAAAAAAAAATACAAACACACACACACACACACACACACACACACACACACACACGAAAGAAAAAAAGAAGAAAACAAGATAAAAAAAGGCAGAATCAGTCCCACTACAAAAACAGTTTTGTAATGTTTGTAAATGTACTTGTAAACAATATGTATTGTGAAAAGCTGTATTTATAAATAAGGTAAAAGTAGTCCCATCAAATGATCAAAGCAAAGCAAAACAAATACAACTATAAAACAACTACTTTTAAACAACAGGTACTGTGAAAAGTGGATTATAAACATACAGTGTACAGAGTGAGCATTGCAGAGTCTAGCACAAGCTGATCATAAACCAAAGCACACAGTGACACATCTAATGGCTCCATCAGCCAGTGTGAAATTCTCTCATTTACATCACTCCCTGTGCCACCAAAGTGCAAAAACAAAATCACATGATGGTAGAGAACTCACTGACCCCAGATCAGTGAAGAGCATGTTGACCTTAAAGGCACAGATTGATGAGGATGAGAGGGATCTATGAGAGGTCTTACCTAACACAGTCAGGAAGGCCTTGGATGTCTTGACAGGCATGGTGAAGAGCGAGCATGTATACTGTCCTTCATCTGACAGAGTAATGTCACTGATGCTGATGGCCAACTCCTTCCAAGAGGCTCGAACCAGCTCAATCCGGTTGTCCCTTAATGCTAAGACATAAAACATATGATTAGTGATCAATAACTAATCAGTAAGCTAAAAAGGACTTTTGGAGAAACAGCCAACAGTCACGTTGCCTGAAAATGTGTTTTTGTGGTACCATGGTAAAGTGATGGTATCAGATGTTAATATCTCAGCATGTCTAATTCAGGACACAAGTAAAGCAAAAAAGTAAAGGAATTTTATTTTTGTCTGTTTAAATACATACAGGGTTAGGCATACACAAATAATATCTCAAATGAAAAAGTAATGAAAGAAATAACAATCTTGAGGCAATGAGCAACTCATAAAAATGGACAAAAGGATTCTACTGTATGCCTTTAGATAAAATATAAATCCTGCTCCTGGGAAGATATGGCCAAATAAACTAAAAGACAAAGAAAGACACCCTCTTGCTCAAACAAGCATTATACAATAAATACAGGACGCCAGTGTGGGTTTATTTTTCAAAGTCAATAAGCAGGCATTAAATATCAAATAATATCAAAAAGTCTGCATGCTTTTGCATATACTAAAGTTCATGTGCTGAAGTTCTTAAACAGCATTGTTTTAAAGCACTATGTTGGTGGAACCATTCATATAATGTTTTAAATGTAATGCAATTCATTACATGTCTGTCACACTATCACTATTGTTTATGCACCATGGTGTCAAATGGCATTTGTTTGTACTTCAAACAATCTTCCCCACTGAAGCTAAGCAGACTGGAGTCTGGTCAATATCTGGATGGGAGACCTTGTGAAAATAAGGCTGTTGCTGGAGGACATAGTGAGGCCAGCAGGGGCGCCCACCCTCTGTGCCCCAATATGATGTGAACACTATGTAGTAAAAGACAGCATCCTTTGGATTAAAAGGTAAATCTAGGTCCTGATACTCTGAGGGCATTGATCTTCTAGGGTGTCTTTTGAAAAGAACCTCTGAACCCTGACCAGATTTGTCCACTGGCCTCTATCAAACACACACATTCTTGAGAAAAGCACAAAATATAACAAATTATTAATGACATGGTCCATTATTGTTAGTGAACCACAGTGTCTTTTTGTAAACAAATATCTTGGAGGTAAAGCTTAGTACTTATGTTCGCTTACTAATTCATGACATTATGTATTATTCATGAGTTTAGTCCCACAGTAGTGAAACAAACGTTTTTGAATCTTCCACTGTTCTGAATAACCACTGCGACTGACTGTCACCGTCACACTGAAGCCGTTTGTTGTCTCTAACTGGAGTTTCAACACTTTCTACCTGTCTGCCACAAGCAGCCATTCATCCATTATGTTTGCAATTTCAAAGAAGAGTTTGCAACAGCTGAGAGATTGATGAACAGAAAGGTCACTTTATCCTTCTCATCCCACACTGTCTGAAAAAGCACAATTCACTTCTATTGTGTCATTGAAAAAAGTAAGAGAGAGTGGCTTTTCATTTAACATCTCACAAATGTTTTGCTTTGAAGTTGGCATGAATCAAAGTTGACACTGTTTAATTTGTTAATGCATTTCATATATATATATAATTTTTAATCAGTTAAGCCAATCGCATACTTGGAAATATGTCAAAATACAGGAGAAAAGTCGGTTTTTCAGACACTTTAACAAAAGACATCATTGTATAGGGTATGGCGGGCCGGATGGTCCAAAAATAAGACTAATAACTTGTTGCGGGAAGTCACTATACTATTGCCAGGAGCTACTGAGTTTGCCACAACTCACCTTCCTCACACGGCGGGCGACTCACTCTCCTCAGCTGGCGACTCACTCTCCTCACACGGCGGGCGACTCACTCTCCTCACACGGCGGGCGACTCACTCTCCTCA
>NW_015546074.1:2276192-2278519 GCF_001515605.1 Sinocyclocheilus anshuiensis
TATTTTTTTACTCAAGCATTTCAGAATGAGCCTTTTTTCATAGTACGTAATACATATTACACAGTTCTATACTGGATTGCATGAATCAAGCAAATTAAGATCTATCAAACCCAAAAACAAAACACAAAAATTATTTATGTAATTTTAATAAAATGAACGTTTCCCCTTAAGTAGCAAAGCCATTATATTAGCTGTGCTTTGCTTTTACAAAATCAAACCAAAGCAAATAAATTGACTAAAAAATATTGCACAGCAGGTACATGATGACAAATTAAATAAAAAAATCTCCATAAATATGCAATTAATTGCCAGACTATTTTTGTCCAAACACTCGTTAAGAAAACTGTCCATTATCATCCTTAATTTGGAAACGAAACACTAAAGCCCTTACAAAAATATCCTGCAGGAATTCCTGAAGGAATGCTGCTTTCTGTGCAAATTAATTAAATGCACTGAAATAAAAACAACTTGTGTTTACTTTAAAAATGTGCATGGAGTACATAATTTACTCTGCATTCAACCGAATAAATGGGAGGTTGATTGAATAGCTGTGTGAATGGTAATGCATGTATATAATGTTATATTGTATACTATGGTACAATAATTTGTAAATATCTGTCATATATTCATATTGTTTATTTATAAGTTATAACTTTATTTTAGCAAGTACACTACGGTTACTGTATGACTTTCAGGTCACACTTCTTGTGGTTTTGCATGTTTAAGTCTATTCAGTATGTAAAACGCGTTGTATTGGTCTGTTGATGGCTTTGGTTGTTGATTAGACAGTCTATTTAGTGTATTGTTTGAGAAAGTTTAAAGTGCACTGTGGATTTAATTCTTGGCATGATTGTATTGTACAACAGTAGATTATTAATTTTTGCAATATGCATTTTTATTAAACATTGACAAATAATATTTTAAATTTTTATGTGATATGTAATCTGTATATAACATTTTTAAAGCAGCATTCCTTCAGGAATTCCTGCAGGATATTTTTGTAAGGGCTTTAGTGTTTCGTTTCCAAATTAAGGATGATAATGGACAGTTTTCTTAACGAGTGTTTGGACAAAAATAGTCTGGCAATTAATTGCATATTTATGGAGATTTTTTTATTTAATTTGTCATCATGTACCTGCTGTGCAATATTTTTTAGTCAATTTATTTGCTTTGGTTTGATTTTGTAAAAGCAAAGCACAGCTAATATAATGGCTTTGCTACTTAAGGGGAAACGTTCATTTTATTAAAATTACATAAATAATTTTTGTGTTTGTTTTTGGGTTTGATAGATCTTAATTTGCTTGATTCATGCAATCCAGTATAGAACTCTGTAATGTGTATTATGCACTATGAAAAAATGCTCATTCTGAAATGTTTGAGTAAAAAAATACATTTTATGTATCAACCTTTGAGCATTTGAACATTTATTTACAACACAAAAATTATAAACTTTACTAGATGTAGTTAGTTATTGCACCATCACAGTATTTGAAAAGAAACGTGAGGAGAGTGAGTCGCCAGCTGAGGAGAGTGAGTCGCCCGCTGTGTGAGGAGAGTGAGTCGCCAGCTGAGGAGAGTGAGTCGCCCGCCGTGTGAGGAAGGTGAGTCGCCAGCTGAGGAGAGTGAGTCGCCCGTCATGTGAGGAAGGTGAGTCGTGGCAAACTCAGTAGCTCCTGGCAATAGTATAGTGATTTCCCGCAACAAGTTATTAGTCTTATTTTTGGACCATCCGGCCCGCCATAATAGGGTGTCCCGACATGGATTTCTTTCAACATTCGACATTTGACATTCGCTTTTTGGTCTCTGTAAACTGGGGAATTCCTTATAGACGTGTTCACTGTCCTTTTGGGAACATTGTTAACAGAGCCGATCCTCCCTATACACAAAATACGCAAGCTGCGTAAGGCCCCCGAAACACCAGGGGGCCCCCTTGCTCTCAAAGATAATTAAAAGCGGTCATATGATGCGATTAAAATGTTTCCTTTCTCTTTGGAGTGTCTTGGTGCATAAAGAAAATCCTCTTTCTATTCAGTCAAATCATGTAATGCGAATGTCGTACAGTCTTGCTCGAGACTAAAAAACGAGTTGCGAGTTGACCGAGCCGCGGAAGAGACACTGTTTCTCAAGCGTTTTCTGCGAGCACGATTCGGGACGGAGTGAAACACGGACAAATGCGTTTCATTCATTCGTTCATAACCACTCATACCCCGCTCCACTGACACAGTTTTGCGTAGGGCCCCCAGAAGTCTAGGATCGGCACTGCACAACACAACCAAATACAGAAACACACTGCAAATACTCACAACACAACCAAATACAGAAACACA
>NW_015546074.1:2279254-2279804 GCF_001515605.1 Sinocyclocheilus anshuiensis
TATCTATCTATCTATCTATCTATCTATCTCTGTCTGTCTGTCTGTCTATCGTTCTATCATTCTATCTACAGTGGGGAAAATATTTATTTGATCCCCTGATTTTGTAAGTTTGCCCACTTACAAAGAAATGAAGGGTCTGACATTTTTATGGTAGGTTAATTTTAACGTGTAGAGACAGAATGCCAACCAAAAAATCCAGAAGAAACACATTATATAAAGGTTAGAAATTGATTTGCATTTCAGTGAGTGAAATAAGTATTTGATCCCCAAGCAAAACATGACTTAGTACTTGGTGCATAAACCCTTGTTGGCAGGCACAGAGGCAGAGCCGATCCTCCCTATACGCAAAATATGCAAGCTGCGTAGTTTCGTTTTCGAATTTGGCCAGCGGTTATGAAAACATGAATGATCATTTCTTTTAATGCGGTGTGCTGTCACTCTTTCTATGTAAAAATCAGTCAAATCATGTAATGCGAATGTCGTACAGTCTTGCTCGAGACTAAAAAACGAGTTGAAAGCGTACCGAGCCGCGGAAGAGACACTGTTTCTC
>NW_015546074.1:2279858-2287194 GCF_001515605.1 Sinocyclocheilus anshuiensis
GCTTAGGGCCCCCAGAAGTCTATGATTGGCACTGATTGTTACGACATGTCAAATCAGAAAACTGGATTTACTTACATGTCATCAGAGACAATTGTTTCGTCTTTCGAAGCCTTTTAAATGTACATTAATGTTAAAAAAAGACAATGTGTCTCCAAACAATAAGATCTGACGCTACAAGACAGCATCTTTCTAGAGGATGTGTCAAGACTGTTTAAATATTCCTTCTGAATGTGTGCTGAGTTATGAATAGATAATGAATAGAGGGTTTGTGGAGATGGCAAATGCCTAGGGGGGTTTTGGCATGGAGACATGGTGGAATTGGATAAAGGGAGGAAAGGTGATCAGGTCTGGGCTCTCTCTACACATGGGCCTGCATATAGAGTCCAACGAAACCCAGTGAGACAAGGACCATCAAAGCTTAGGAACAGATGACACATTTCCACCAGCCCATCCCTCTATTTTCCTCAGACACAGAGGGAGGAATGGAAGAAAAGAGTGCGCTACCTTGTTGTTTACAGAAAAGACAAACACATACACACTCATACGCCGAGCATCACAAAGGTCATGATAAGCTGCCAAGACAAAGAACAGTTGCTGTTTGTACCACATCCGAGGGTTGATGGTACAATGCCTCGACTCTAAAACGCTTGGCGGTCTCCATTCTAGCCATACAATGATAACATATAGGGATGTGGGCATTGAAAAGAACGACAGAGAAGAGAAGATTCACCCACACAGAGTCTGAAATCGACTTCCTTCAGTGGTCAAATCTGTCTCTGCACTGGGGTCAAATGAAGCGGTGAATACTACTCTCAAAAAGAGCTTGATACAACAGTCTCGTGATACGCTGGTTCATTTCACTTACACTGAGACTTTGTGCTACATCTTATTCTGACACAATGGTGTCAAGCTTGAAACATTATCCCAAATCCATTGACAGAAACAAGTATACAAAGGTTTGAATAACCCTACAGACAGCTGTTATCAATTCAACGCAGGCCAACAGGGGCTGGCAAAACTCCGCATTCCACATTTCCAAAAAAAGAATCGAAAGCCTGCCAGATGCCAAGAGTTAGCTCCAATCTGTCACAACCTCCGTGAAATGCCAACGTCTGACAAAGCTCTTTTTCCAAGAGCTTAAAGAAGTCGACATGATGAAATGGTTGGTTTCCAACATCCTTCTGACTTCTTCAATGCAGTTTATTCCACTTAGAGAGCAGCATAAATCCCTTGGTTTGACTTTACGCCCTTCTCTGTCTTTTTTTTGGGAAAGAAGGGAACTCTGCAAGGCTGACTTGTAGATGACCTGACAGACATCCTGGCATTCCCTTGAGCTGGAGCTGTCTGACGACTGCCTGATGGTGTGGACCCCTGTTTAGCATGTTTAGGTGGTGCTTTTCTCTAATAGTGGCATTGATATTATCTAAGACTTTATGGCTTACAAATAAAGCAGGCACACACTACAAGATAATGGGGCCGAATTTGGGCCAAATTCTCCCCTTCTGACAATCCTAAGTAAAGTCCTGATTATCTTGATGGTTCAACAGATTATCTTATCAGATTTTCCTGTGGTGTAGGGTGTGTTAAGAGGGATTGAATCAGCTCGGAAGAACACCGGGGCCGCACCGATCTCCAATTGTGAATATCCAACATGTTGAATATTTATGATCGAAAATCCTGTTGTGTGGGGGGACCCCCGAGGACAAACAAACACGCACTCTGTAGATTGTCACATGGAACGAAGCCATTCCCAATCAGAAAGCGAGCTGACAGAAGATGGAAACATTACTACCATTACTCATCTCCAGCTCGTGCTGTAATATGTAAAGTCCACGTTCACGCCATCATCCAAACCTTTTTATTTTTTCCGTGAATTTTTGGTAACAAAGAAATCCAAATACAATTATCGCCATTTCTTCTTGACTACCATCCACCAGTTGTTTATGCTAAAGTCACATTAGACTGTGAGAGATTTTCGCGAGATTTCCCGTGTTCACTGTCTGGACTCTGGTTGTTTGTAAATGGAATCGGTGTGTGTGTGCTGTGCTGTCTTGGTCACATCTCGGCACTCCACACACTATAGGAACAAAACTTTCCAAATCGATGGTTTTTGATGTTATGTGTGTCTCAAAATCTCATATTTTGAAAATCTGATAAGATTTAGTGTGGGCCAGACTTAAAACTTGGCGAGACGAATTACAGCCGAATTGAAGAAGACAGCAGTGGGGAACAATGGAGCAGATTGTGAATGGTATTTTCAAGGTTTTAAGTGCATGTGGATGCGGGTACTGTTGGACAATATTGTGTGTTGGTGTTGTTGCTCTTGGAAGGAAGAGAGCCGCCGACAAAATGTCTTCACACCTTACACGTGAACAATCATTTGGCAGTGCAATTTGAGAGACTCCCAGCACTTTTCCACACGAGGCTCTGAAACCACATTCAACATCCATCTTTGGAGCCAAGCTTCTACTCTGACATAATCAGATCACTCAATCTGACGAGAAGACGGAAAACGGGCGGCATGAGCAACAGTGGCTGTGACTGTCCCGCAGCTGGCAATGTCAATCTTGGCGTTTAGAGAAGCCAGAAGTCCCACTCTCTGCAATTAGACTGCTCCAACGGCCAGCTGTGATGGGTTACTATCTAGACAGGCTATGATTATTATAGGGACGTGAGCCTGTAGTTCCATTGCAGATAGGAAGCTACTTCCCAGCAGCTCTCAGGGGCCGAGAAAGTGCTCTACATCAGGTGGCCAATGACCGGAGGAAACAGATCTTATAAACCAGGTGCAAGGATAAACTGATGTGATGACATTTGAACACTTGTGGAATTATTAGAGACTTTTCTACACCGAGTCATACCAGGTCAGCTAACAATGGGGAATAAAAGAGCTAAACTAGAACCTAATTCTCTCTGACAAATCTCTAAGGTAGTTTCTTATGCTACATCACAAAAAGTTAGCCTTTGTTCGCCAAGCTTGTTGCTATATCAAAACACAAGACAAGACATTTTTGGGTCAGTCGAAGAACACAATGCTTTCATGTGTGCTGTATTATTACACTGAGAGCATGTAAAATTGAGGCGCAGGACCTACAATATCCACAGCTCATCCAGAAATGCAACTGCTCACAGAATATGCAAACATGCGGAGATTGTTTCATCAGATAGGACCGGCTGCTGTTTACCCTTCTGAGGAGGAACACCGTTAAAAGCATTCCCACAAAAATAGTGGGTAAACAAAGTTAAAGTCGACCTCGAGATCATGATGTTTGAAGGTGGCAACAGGTGTTTAACCATTGATTGTCCACTCTGTGAACATCAACCTAAATGGTCATTAGTTAATAATCAAGCATACTTTCAAACTCAATCAACCTTTGCCCATCTTCACATTCATCAACAACAAAAATGTAAGACCCTAATGAACCTAATACAGTCATTGTAGAAACCATCCCTTATCTCTATCTAACAGTACCCTTAATGCTAAGCTACAAATAGAGACTTTCTGAAATGTCACACAGCACTTAACATTTCATTTATCGACTGGTAATGCTATAATGATAGGAGCCCATTAGAGGACCATTTGGCTCTATGTGAGGTGTTGAGCTTTAAAAATGACATTTAAGTAAGTGTGGAAATGTTAGATGGCGATGACTTGTTTCACGTGTCTTGGAGTTTGGAGTCAAAAGCGTGGTTCAGAAAAAAAGAGAAAAACGGAATTACTTTTTAAAAATTCACAACATTTACAGTCTATAAGTGTAAAAGTGTTTAAGGGAATGAAGCATTTAAGCAACATTTCAAGTTTGATCTTCTTTTAGACAGGAGTATAGCTGTTTCAGTGCTGTCGATCCCGCTAAAAGTTTAGAGATGACCAGAAGAGATGTGGAAAAGTAATGAGAACGAGGTTAGGAAATGTTGCAAGCCAAATTTAAACCCACATTTCCCACATGAGCACCGTAACTCCATATAACAGATTTTGTAGTCTTATATTTACATTTCTGCATACTGTAGACGCTTTTATCCAAAGCAACTTTGCCATTTGAGTTCAAGGTACAAATTTCATCAGTTCATGCATTTCCTGGGAATCGAACCCATTACTTTGGCATTGCTTTAAATAATCATTTAATATGTGCCTGAAATATGCCTGTACCATAAATATAACAGAAAAATGAGCTACTTTAGAAATGATCTCCGAGATCTCACTTTTTGTACTTTTAAAAATATACCGGACGTGTCCTTGTTGTCCTTGACTATTCTGCGACTTGAATGTGTTTTGGACTTTTTCATCTTATTCCTGAATAGGATTTTGCCCCACACAGATATAGTAAATTATCACAGTCTGATTTCTCACATTTATCCCACAGTGGTGAATGCTAATATAAATCATGATGGCCTCAATAGTACACTAGGGACAAACTGGAATTGACAATGTAGAATGTGCTGATACAGTAAAACCTGAAAATACCCATTAGAGAGAAGCATTAAATAAACCCCTTCAAAAAGTATAAGGAAAGGGAATTTACTAGTATATCCTCGCAGACCTTTGTAGACTTAAACATAACCAGACGACTGTACAATGTCGCAGCGCCTCATGTTGTCCCTCTGCATTTTGCTCACTTTTGAATCTTCTTATCTAATGAGCAATTTAACTAGTCCATTAATGCAGTAATTTAGAACATAACAACATTTTGATTGCCGCAGGCCAATTAAGAGCCCACTCTGCAATTTGACCTTTTGCAGTTTGAGCTGAACATCTCTAATGTATGTCAGGAATCATGCGCCAGAAGCATTTGAGATACCCACTGAAAAAGCAGTTAATACTGCCACAGCTCAAAAAAAAAAAAAAAGAGATATCAATACGTATACCGTAAATGGCGTTTGTTATAGACCGTCTCAGATACATAGAGTCGGATTTCAGCTCCAATTCATCTACATTTTCAAACACATCTGGGAAAGATACATACAGTATGTCATACCACAAGATAGAGCCCTGAATTATTCAGGATCTGTGAGGTTACATTTCACAATAAATGGCAGCTAGGTCTCTCATTATGAAGTGCAAATGAATACCTTCTGCAGGTGCTGTTTTCCCATATGCAGAGTCTTTACATTATGTTACAGTGGAGCAATAGACATTTGGGCATATACATGCTAATTTATCCTGCTCTAGCATGATGAATCATATGCTGTGATCGCATTAATAGTGCACGATAAGGGAGACATATGGCGCTTATCGATTTTTCAGTGGTGGCGACTCATCATCGCGGCACTTCTCTCCTAATGGCCTTGGGCTAAAATGGATAAGCAAGCTCTTGAGGCACAGGACTGTACGTCTGGTCAACCACACCAGTTTCATGGATGCTTTTATCTAAACCAAAGTACAAAGTACACTTATTACAGTAACAATGCCCCTAGAGGGGAGGTTAAGCACCACATTGGGATGCTTAGGGCTGGGCAATTGTACTTTAGTATTATTTATATACCATTATAATATTATTAATTTATCATTTGAATTCTGTAGCTATTATTTTTATATTGGCCTATTATTATTTATTTAAGTTTCAGTATTAGTAAATTTTTTTTTTTTGTGTTTTTGTCATTTTTATTACAGTAGGTTTGTTTTATTCCTATAGTTTTAATTTATTTTATTTCAGCAAGACATTTCTTTTTTTAAAAGAATCATTACTTATATTTTATTTTGTTTCCACTTTATTTCAATTGCTAAAAACTATTTTTTATAGTTTTAGTTTTAGTCTAAGTTAATGCTAATAACACTGAGGCTGGGTGACACAAAGTGGCTCAAAAAATTGGCTCTAAATATTTTTCAGCCATTTGAAGAACCATCTAAATCTAAACTTT
This sequence comes from Sinocyclocheilus anshuiensis, assembly GCF_001515605.1. Taxonomy (NCBI): domain Eukaryota; kingdom Metazoa; phylum Chordata; class Actinopteri; order Cypriniformes; family Cyprinidae; genus Sinocyclocheilus; species Sinocyclocheilus anshuiensis. The sequence continues at coordinate 2,285,715 of NW_015546074.1, forward strand.
TAATAGAGTAAAAAAGACAAATATAGTAAAAAAAAGTATTTAATTATAATTATATAATTTGTATATGAAAAAAATATTACACACAGTAATTAATAATAATAAATTAATTAAAAAGGTTACAAAAAAACAAACAAAAATAAATAAATAAAAAATAAGGCATGTTTTCCCCACATTGTTTTCAATAAATAAATACAAGATATCTTATTTAATAATAATTTTCATTTTTTGCCTACCAATATCACAATACACAATATTAGAATATATAAAATATATTTAAATATATAATATAATACATACCTTTTTACTAATACATTTCATATGAAAATTGAGAAATTTATTGAAAAACAGAAAAATAAACTAACCAAATGTAACAGTGTTTTTCAGTTTGCTATTACTGAGTTTAAATCATTGAAGTTTTAATAAATCTGTCTTAATGCTCTCATAATGACACAATCTATAGAAAACTTAATTCTCTCACCATTGTCATATAAAAACCACATTAAAATTATATGTCCTTCTATGAGTCTATTAAATTATGCGTTGCATTAATAATATAAAAAAATTTAGCTTAAAATGTCTTTCATCCTTTTCCCTAACCTTAAAAAATGCTCTCAAAAAGAAAAAAGTAGAAACAAAATTATATAAAAAATAATATATAAAATAATTTTATTCTGCCAGTGAAATCATAGCAATCCATCAGGCTTAGTCACTCTATCACACAGTCTGCACACAGGGCGCGGTGGGCATTATTATGGATAAGCCACTGATATATAATTCAGAGGAGTGGTGGGTGTTTGTATAACGCAGACTTCCTGTGTCTTCACTTGGAAACATGCAGAAAAGAAAAGTATCTGGTAATCTAGGTGGGGTGGATTTAGGATTTAGCCCAGAATCACACATCCCCGCAGACTCACAGTGTGTTCTGTATGTGAATCACACACACTTACACACCTCTCTGCATATCCAGTCCCTACTGACGCTCTCTTCACAGGCTTTTCTTAGACATAGCCCTCATGTAGGAGTTGCCTCACACAAACGTTTGGTGATGAGGCCAAATGACAATGAATGAGGGCTATCTAGTCCGCTCTCTTCTTCACCATGGTATAGTGAGTAAAAATTGCAGGTTGCTTCTGTAGCGATCAGTTGTATCACTCTGAAGAACCAGAATGTCACTCCATCTGTGAGCTATAGGCCGCCCACTGGGTTGTTGGCATGCTGGGAACTAAAGTCTTGTTAAGGGTTTAGTGCAGAGGAGGAGAGTAAACTTGATCAACCCATCCTCTCTTGGTCCGAAAGCTGATAATTTGCAAGAAACAATAAGAAACAATATAATTACCGTTGTTGCAGGCATGATAACTGCTGTAAAGTCTATCCATGTCAGTAAATATCTAATAGGTTTTTACATATTCTGAAGCAGTGTTAATTTCGTCAACGAAGACGACGACGAAAAATATTCGTTAACGAACATTTTTTCTGTGAC
>NW_015546074.1:2287424-2299801 GCF_001515605.1 Sinocyclocheilus anshuiensis
GTAAACAGGTGGGTGAAAACTGAACGCGTGTCAGTATTACATGCAAGCCTTCCGTCTTAAAGGGACAGCATTCGTAATTAAGTACCTATCTGTGTCATTAATGTTAACCAACAAAAGATGTTAAATAAATATGTTAAGTAAACCTACTGTATCTGAAAAATGAGTTTAATTTGTATCGCTTTCGTATTTGTCTTGTCTTATTCTGCTTCTTTTTAAAAAATTATAAATGATATATGTTATATATATTATATATGAACAACTATAATTGTTATAAGTTGCTCCCTTTTAACTACTGTTAAAGGGATAGTTCACCCAAAAATGAAAATTTTCATCATTTATTTAAGTTTTTCCAAATTCAATCCTTGATTCAAATTTCTCATAAGCTTAATTGATTTGGTCTAAAGAGAGAAGAATTAATGACTATTTTTGTTTGAAGACTACATATAAAATTGCTACCAAAATAAATGTTGGGAACTGCAGTTTGACTAAAAGTAATGACTAAAAGTCGACAAAAATGCAATGACTTTTCGTCGACTAAAACTTTGAAAGACTCAAATGACTAAAATGTGACTAAGACTATTAAGCATTTTCATCTCAAGATAAGGACTAAGACTAAATCAAAAATGCCTGTCAAAATTAACACTGTTCTGAAGACAATGTGAGTGGCACTTACCAGTTTACACAGAAGCCAACTAGTATGAGCTGTACAGCTAGTAGGACCATTGCAATAGTGCCGTGACCCAGTTGGGAGTGAGTTTTACTGGGGTGAGTGTAACAGAGGCCAGCTAGTAGGACCATTGCAGTGGTGCCGTGACCCAGTTGGGAGTGAGGTTTACTGGGGTGAGTGTAACAGAGGCCAGCTAGTATGAGCTGTACAGCTAGCAAGATCATTGCAGTGGTGCCGTGACCCAGTTGGGAGTGAGGTTTACTGGGGTGAGTGTAACAGAGGCCAGCTAGTATGAGCTGTACAGCTAGCAGGACCATTGCAGTGGTGCCGTGACCCAGCTGGGAGTGAGGTTTACTGGGGTGAGTGTAACAGACGCCAGCTAGTATGAACTGTGCAGCTAGTAGGACCAGTTGCAGTGGTGCAGTGAACTGGTAGGGAGTGAAGTTTACCGGGGTGAATGTAAGAGCCCTGTTGAAAAAAACCAGCATATGCTGGTTAGGTATGTTTTGAAGCATGGCAACTGGTTTGAGCTGGTCCTTAGTTGGTCATGAGCTGGTTCAAGCTGTAATGCAATTTCACATGTTTAAGTTCATTTAAGGCTGATTTCTTTGAAAATTAATAGCTTATTTGACGTATCATTCAAGTGCAAATGATGCACAATGACTTTCAATCACATTTGTTCCAATCCCTAACACAAAGTATGGGCCATAGAAATAGTAATGGTTGATTTATCCTTTTAAAATTTTGTGTTTTTGCACAAACACAAGCTCCACATATTCCCACTTTCACAATTGACCATCTTTTTCAAAGAGGATCTGCTCATAGTTGCACAGTGTAACATTATAATTCCTTTGAATCTCTTTGAAATTCAGCGCGTGCGCCCATAAGCAATCTTCTTTTCCATTTCCTCATTCCAGTGGTCCAGAATCTATATATAATGGACTGTACCTAAGCACATCAGCAAAGATATATATGTTTCTCACACAACCCGATTGATCTAAAGCCGCATCTGTCATTGTACATGATTGAGGATTAAAGCCATTTTTCAAATGATGCTTCACTGACATTTGCTACTGTATCCGGCCCACAAATCACCATAAATACAGAACAGCCAAGTTGCTTTTGATTCAAGAGACCTTTCAATATATGGATAATGGGCAGGTTGGGATAAAAACATTCTCTATTTCTTTACGGCACTACCAAATGCAACAAATTTAATCTAAAACGATGGAATTAGACAATGGATTGAATCAAATATGAACAATATCTGACCAAAAGGAATATCAACCCACCAAATCACACTCATTACAGCACACTGAATGAGGCTTGCAGAAAAGTTTCCAGTCACATGAGACCAGACCATTCATTTCCCAAGCCCACTAGAGATTGACAATCCTTCAGTCTCTGTTTACAGACCTAATTGTGACCACAGCCAATTTTCTCTGGACTCACTCTCCTCTCTCGATCAGTAGTGCACACTATTGCCCTGAATCTCCAAACGTGCCCACATACCACCGAGACACTGCTGAAAATGACTGTTTTAGTCCCACTGAGAGTGCTGCATTTAAACGATGCACTTTAAAGAGCAGGTCATATGGGTTTTTGAAAAATATCTCTTTTGCAGTTTATAACGTAGCTATCCTTAAATGAAAAAAATCTGCAAAGTTGTTCATCAAAAAAGTGCATGATAAATAAAGATATTGTCTCTCAAAAGAGAGAGTCGATTCTGAATCGCCTTAATGAGTCGTCATATTTTCGAATCTTTTGCCTGTTACCAGTATACGTCACTGCGTAAAACATTTGCATAATCCCTGCCTGCCCGCGAAATACGAACAGAGTCTGATCTGCCCACAAACACTTCCGCTAGTTAGTGTGTTTACATCATGTTGAGAAGACGCTGTGTTCAAGGATACCACAGAAATACAATTCAAACCTTTTGTAGTGTGCTTGTAATTTGTAGCTAAACTTTAGCTGTGGGCACGATTTGCTTGCATAAGTATTTTTGTATTTTATGTCATTATTATTAGAACGGATTGGAGCACTATATTATTGTTTTATGTAAAGGTGCTTTGTCAATGATAGCACTCGCTAACTTGCTCAAGGACTCCTCTCTGTGCCAATCACAGCAGGTTTGGCCAGCTGACCAATTAGAGCAGAGTAGGCTTATGGAAAGGAGGGGTTTGCTCCGAACTTGCTTGGAAGGAATCGTTTGAAATCATTGGCAAATGACTAATAGTAAATGTATATTCTGAGAAAATTACAATGTTTTCTGACTTTAGATGCATTTAAACCTGTTATAGGGGACTCCAACACAATATTAGGATACTTTAAAAATACCATATGACCTGCTCTTTAAATTGTTCACCTTGCACCGGGATAATGACTTTCCCAAAATAACACACACAATCTTTATGAAAAAGGACTTATGCAAATAAAATATACTCAAATATAGCCAAATATTATTTACTGCATTATATTGAGCCATGGTGCTATTACAACAAATAGTTTAGTTTATTTTCATACATAGCACATTTCTATTGCCTTCAAAGCAGCCCAAAGTGCTGTACAATGCATCCAAGAAAACCAAATACATACAATAACAAACACAACATCTTAAAAAAAGGAAACAAACATTACGTCTCTCCTAAATCAGATTCAAACGCCATAATATAAAAATGCTTCTTCAAAGTCGTTTTAAAAAGCGAACACAGAGGGGGCAGTGCGAATGGCTAGAGGTAGATTATTCCATAGCCGAGGACCGACAATCGAAAAGGCCCGATCACCTTTTCGCTTAAGCATCTATTACATAAGCGGCAACACAACAAACATAGTAAGACGTTTTTTTTTTCTTAAGTAAATTAAATGAAATACATTTACAGTAAAGGTCTAATATCACACTCCATGACCAAAGTAAATGCCAGCCATAAAAATGTATTATATATAATCATAAATAAATAAATAAATAAATAAATAGCATTATAACAATTATTTAAAAATTTTTGCTTGCTTGTCATAAAAATATACTGTTATATTGCTATATAATATCTTATGTTGCTTAATAATACATTTCTTAATTATTTTCTGTGAAGCTTCTGAAACAAAAGAGCAGAGAACTTTTTTTTTTTTTATCTGTCAGGTTTTCAAATGTAGTAAATGAAAAATTTTTAACACTTTTTTTTTTTTTATCTGTCAGGTTTTCAAATGTAGTAAATGAAAATTTTTTAACACTTTTTTTTTTTTTGTATAACACAATCACTGCTACTACTAACTGTTTTATCACTGAAACATTTATTCTGACATATCACACCCGTCTTACGGTGACAGCACTCGGCTCTTTTAAAGTCAAAAATGTGTCAGAGTAGTCACACTGTAGGCTGCTTCATTCACTTCCATTCATACGCAAATGAAGCGCAGGGTAAGATGGGGTAAGATGCTCACCCCCAACCGCCCACCTTGATTTTTTTTATCTTGACCATAGATGGCACAAAATCTCATCTCAGCACTTTTGATTAATCGCTATGCTATTTTTAATTTTGTCATTTCATCTAAATATCAAAATTTGTGAGATTGAGTCATTCGAGACAGTTTGAGGTCAACTGATTTATTTTTTTGTCTCTGGAAAATAGTGTCCTATGCAAAGTTTATTATTATCTATTTGTTAATGAGGGATTTGTGGACACAGTGTTTTTAGATCTGTGGAGTAGTTTTGATAGGGGAATTGGCACAGAGGGACCCAAGTGGCATGTTGTTACAAGTGTTATTTTTAAATGTAATACTTATTGTAATTAATGAGGTTATTATTTAATATTTCCATGAATTAGATTTACATTTCATACATCTTCACTTTCATTAAAACCTGTTAATTGCGTGAAATCATGACATTAGCAGTCATAGTATTGCTATCATGACATATCTTCAATTAAATATGTAAATATTCATATGCCTGTATATAAGTCATGGACTAATTTTATCTTTTAGATGAATCTCTTTTACTGTGATTCTTCTTTGTCTGTCATTGGTCTTACCCCACCTTTAATTAATATATATATATTTTTTCATTTTGTGCTATAACCAACTAAATTAGCAAATGTTTCTATTTTATCTTATATCTTATATCTAAATATTTTACAATTTAAAAGTATTTTAAATTGTAAAATTGTAAATCTTTTGTGGTCTGGAATAATGAAGACTGGAATGATGAATACCGAAAATCCAGGCATAAGTTACATTCAGGATATACTTAAAAGGTAAACAGATATTTCAAATTATAATATTTCACAATACTGTTTTTATTGTGTTTTTATTGTTAATTTTTTAATATCAAATTTATGCAGCTTCAGTAATCATAAGAGACTTCTCTCAAAGACATTTTCTTACGGACCCCAAACTTTTCAACAGTAGAGTTCAGCTTTTCTACACATAGAAAATACTCACTGAATGTCCTGCGGTCACAGTTGGCTGGTGTTAACAGCACACAAATTGATGAATGGTGCTGAAATGAATTCACTTTCACATAACGCTCAATTTCCCGTGGGTGCTTGAGCTCCTGAGCACCCATGGGATCAGCACCTATAACAACTGTGATGTGTGTCTGCACCTCAATCCACCACAACAAGTGCCAACACAACAAACACCATTCCTCTTCCAGCAAATACGATTTCCTACCATCACTAAATTCACGTGCTGCTCATTCTATTATCATCATGTTCCAAACAATTATCTTAATTAACATCTGGCGTGGTTAATGTACAATTTGAAGTGAGCACTTCCCACTACAGAGTTACCACTGTTACTTCGCCCGCAACAACAGCACATCTGTCCACTCCAAGGGAGGTGGGTGAAGGACCGGTGCCAGGAGGGCATCATGTTGGCTGAACGCTGGCAGAATGTTGGTTGATCTCGCCAGCTTGTTCACTTCCTCCTGTCTGTGTCAGTGTCACATCAACCCCCCTCGACTGGTTTGTCTGTCCCTCTTGGCGACTGCAGTGGCCGTGCCAGATTCGGTACCTGGGTGTTTGCAAACACTGAGCAAAATAAAGCACTCTACCCATGTTCTGTGTAGTCGAGAGCTTGCCAAGAACCGGCGCATGTAGTTCACTTGGGAGATGTGAAAAGAAAACATGACAAAATACAAATATGGATAGTTTTAGTGCATATTGTACATGCAAATCCTTGGAAAAGGACTGAATGAGGACCAAGATGAAATCAGATCTTTTCATCATTCAAACCACTCTGGCTTTACAGTTTTTTTTTTATTCGCATTGATACTATTTTCACAAGCAAGGTGTGTCTTTACAAAACTCTTAGTACAAAAATCCAAACTGATCACAATTGTAACATCATCAGTCATTCTTTCAAAACTGATCTCATGCTTTCATTACAATTATACAGTACATGTTTTCAATCAACATAATCATTGTTTCAAAACATAAGATTATTTTAATATATATTGGGAACAAAACACAACAGTATGATCTTCTTTCAATGTAGAACTTTTATCAATCAGTTAATTCAAGAGCAAACAATGCAAGATGCATGTTTCAAATCACCGTTGCTGCTGAAATAATTACAGTAACACAGGCAATAATTTTAATGTTAGAAAATACACATTGCCTAACTTGCATAACATAAAATCAATAATGTTTGTAAAAATATTAATCCAGTGTTATCAAAAGGTGTGATGAAGGTATGACATGGCCATAAGGTTTTGTGCTAGAACAGAGTTTACTGTCAATGCAGTAAAAGTCCTCACTGTGCCAAATGAATTCACGTGCTGCTCATTCTATTATCATCATGTTCCAAACAATTATCTTAATTAACATCTGGCGTGGTTAATGTACAATTTGAAGTGAGCACTTCCCACTACAGAGTTACCACTGTTACTTCGCCCGCAACAACAGCACATCTGTCCACTCCAAGGGAGGTGGGTGAAGGACCGGTGCCAGGAGGGCATTATGTTGGCTGAACGCTGGCAGAATGTTGGTTGATCTCGCCAGCTTGTTCACTTCCTCCTGTCTGTGTCAGTGTCACATCAACCCCCCTCGACTGGTTTGTCTGTCCCTCTTGGCGACTGCAGTGGCCGTGCCAGATTCGGTACCTGGGTGTTTGCAAACACTGAGCAAAATAAAGCACTCTACCCATGTTCTGTGTAGTCGAGAGCTTGCCAAGAACCGGCGCATGTAGTTCACTTGGGAGATGTGAAAAGAAAACATGACAAAATACAAATATGGATAGTTTTAGTGCATATTGTACATGCAAATCCTTGGAAAAGGACTGAATGAGGACCAAGATGAAATCAGATCTTTTCATCATTCAAACCACTCTGGCTTTACAGTTTTTTTTTTATTCGCATTGATACTATTTTCACAAGCAAGGTGTGTCTTTACAAAACTCTTAGTACAAAAATCCAAACTGATCACAATTGTAACATCATCAGTCATTCTTTCAAAACTGATCTCATGCTTTCATTACAATTATACAGTACATGTTTTCAATCAACATAATCATTGTTTCAAAACATAAGATTATTTTAATATATATTGGGAACAAAACACAACAGTATGATCTTCTTTCAATGTAGAACTTTTATCAATCAGTTAATTCAAGAGCAAACAATGCAAGATGCATGTTTCAAATCACCGTTGCTGCTGAAATAATTACAGTAACACAGGCAATAATTTTAATGTTAGAAAATACACATTGCCTAACTTGCATAACATAAAATCAATAATGTTTGTAAAAATATTAATCCAGTGTTATCAAAAGGTGTGATGAAGGTATGACATGGCCATAAGGTTTTGTGCTAGAACAGAGTTTACTGTCAATGCAGTAAAAGTCCTCACTGTGCCAAATGACTGAATACTGTAGTTGAACTTTTCAGATGGAAGGTGAATTATATGCGCAGACTCTACCATGGTATGCCTCTATATACAGTATCTCATGGCATAATGTAATGTAATGCTGTATTTGATGCCATCTGTCTCCATTCTTCTGATACATCTCTGGGCTGTGTTTCCCGATAACGATTGTCTCTTAGCTCGCTACGAAGACTCTAAAGATATATCTTAACTAAAGGTATACCTGTTCTAGGCGTGTTCCCTGAACTATACCTTAGGAGGCTGCTTAAAGGCACAATATGTAATTTTCACCGCTAGAGGGCGCGTATTCAAAATAAACAAATAGACAAAGGCGTAGTTTGATGATGCCGTGACACGCGACACACGGATCGAAAGCAGCAGAGCTTTTATTATGCAACAGTCGACCGCTTCCGCTCCTTCCGGTCGTGCGTGATATACCTCCTTACATGCGACGTTACCAGGTGATGTTCATGGCTGTGGTGCTGAATTGGTTGATATCAATGCCTCGAGAATTGATTATTCAGTCTATGCATGGGCTGCTTCACTGCGTTATGTGAGAAAGCGGTGTTCTTTATAAAAGAAGTGTTGATTTTAAATAAAGACACGGAACTCTTTCCTGTTAGAATGCAACAAACTTTAATTTCGCTTTGCAACATACGTCAGGGAATAAAGCCAAGAAAGAAAAATATATGCCCAGAGCACCTCCCAGTGGTCACCACATAAAATACAAGGGAAAAAAAAAACCTACACCAGACACTGCTTAATAATTTAACAGCTTTTAACAGAAGAGAAAGAGAGAGAAAAAAAACCTTGCGCCTACAAGTCCAACAGAAATACATTCAGGTAAGAGTGCTCATTTACTCCACAACCAGGGTTGATTGCGCAGCAGCCGCATCACATATTGGTGTAAATCACAAATTTATGTTATTCGATGAGCTACTCAATAAAAGTGCAATACGGGAAACATACAATCAACAGCTACTATGGCGGAGAAAAAAGAGAGAAAGAGGAGAGCCGCCAACAGCTGAATTTCGGGGCTGAGGGGGTAGCTCCATAGAGTTTGTCTCTTTTTTTAAATAATTTCTTTATCTTTATTTCTTTATTTATTTTTTCAAGAATTACAGCTTAATTGAACACTGGGTGTATTACTTCAGAATTATTTTCGTATAGACTGAGATCAGGGGCGTCATGCACTTATTATTTTTGAGGGGGCACTATATTCTATCCCCCTACACTAACCCTACTCCTAAACCTAACCTTACGAAAACTGTTTTTTTCCTCATAGCCCCCCCCAAAAAAAAAATCTCCCTCAAGGACAATGATTTCAAACATATCCCCATAACATAGGGGTTCCCTGAGCCACACACACACTTACAAAATAGTGGTTATAAATCACTTATAGTATAAAAATAATTAATTGCATTTGATTATCCATAAATTGCAAACAAGTTATTTAGAAACTATATCTACTGTGTCACGAATCCTGTCCATGGACTTCCGTTCATTCACCACCAGAGGTCACCCTTTCCATTACATTGACTCTCGCAAAACACAAACTGTTGCATAAATCTATGTTCTCAATATATATTACAATAATCTTATGCTTTGAAACAATGATTTTTGTGGATGAAAATATGTGTAATTGTAATGACAGCATGAGATCAGTTTTGAAAGAATGACCAGCGATGTTACAAGTGTGATCCATTTGGATTTGTGTACTAAGAATTTTGAAAATATACACCTTACCTGTGAAAATAGTATAAAAAAAAACTGTATTACATTTCGACATAATGGGAAGAACATGACATTGAGAACATTTTTAATTCTTAATTTAATCTGAATAACATATACAGGAATGTATAAAGGAAGATTCTGAACAGATGTACACTATGGAGTATTTAAATGTCTTTTTCTGCAATAAGACTGTGATGTGCATGTACAGTAAATCTGTTCTGAAGTGCTCCTGTAGCTCAAAATCAAGGTCATGGGTTTGATTCCCAGGGAACGCATGAACTGATAAAATGTATACCTACAATGAAATGCAAGTCATTTTTGTCTGCATAATGCATAAATGTAAATGAAATCATCACTTGGTGCTCAGTTAAGGTTAATGAATGCATAAGAACCCCTAAGTCTGAATCATGGAGAGAGTCATCTTTGCCTTGGAAGAATTAATTGGGTTCTTGTGATGTTTTGTATTGTAGATTCCTTAAAATATTTCTAAGAAAAGAAGGTGTAAAATCATGTCATGTTCATGTGATGACTACTACTACAAAGTTCTGACAAAACTATAGTGCTGCTGACTGACAGACTCATAGCATCTTGGTTATTAATGTGAACAGTCAGCTTGGTCTTGGAGTGTAAATTTTGCCTTATGCAAGATATTCCAAACCCCTTTGACTTCCACAAATGCAGTTTAGCAGAATGTTCATGCTGCTTTTATTCATACAATACAAAATGAAGTGCAATATTGCCAGCATTTTAGTTTGTAGGTGAACTATTCCTTTTAACGTTGAAAGAATAGCTCGGAGCCCCTCACAAATCCAATCTCAAGATCGTCAATTACAGTAAAATGTGAATTGACATATAATCTCAGATCCAAAGAGAAAACCCCTCTTGATCAACCCCTAACACTTCCTGTTTGTTGCTGCCGTTTGTTTTGAGTTTGAGCTCCGTCAAGTTAATTCTTTATCGTGTTATGATCATGAAGGGCAACGAGAGCCCCGGAGCGGTCGTGCTTCACGCGGGGGTTAACAACACCAAGCTGCAGCAGACGGAGACACTGAAGTGATATTCTCAATGTTACTCAGAAGACAGCATACAGGTTTACTTTAACTCATTCGAAATACTTCTGCTTAATGTTACACTGTCAGATATGCAAAATAAATCTATCGTATCTCTTGCTCTGGCTACTGTGTATAGACCACCAGGGCCGTATACAGATTTCCTAAAAGAATTAGCAGATTTCCTCTCAGACCTATTGGTTACTGTTGATAAAGCGCTAATTGTCGGAGATTTTAACATTCATGTTGATAATACAAATGATGCAATAGGACTTGCGTTTATTGACCTAATAAACTCTTTTGGAGTCAAGCAAAACGTCACCAGGCCCACTCATCGTTTTAATCATACGCTAGATTTAATTATATCGCATGGAATTGATCTTACTGATATAGATATCGTACCTCAAAGTGATGATGTTACTGACCATTTCCTTGTATCATGCATGCTGCATATTACTGATATTAACTATATGGCTCCGCGTTATCGTCTTGATTCAATTGGATTGAAACCAAATGAAGAGAGAACAACATTTCAAAGCACTGCTGTATCTCAAAAATATGACAGCAGTTGTTTTTGCAAGAAAAGTAGAGCAAATACCTGCACATATAGAGAGATAATACATTATTTCAAGCCTACACTCTCCCACACATGAACACACACACAGTCGTAAATGTCAGTGATGGTACTGCTCTCCACTGCAGACTAATGAAGCGACTTATTTTCTTCAGACAAACAAAAGCCCTGCCATTAATAACATCAGATAACAAAAGAAATGTATTCATCTTCTGTTCTGAAAAGATTTCAAGTTAACATGAAATCAAAACTGACCCTCATTTGCTTCCTAAATACATGTTAGTGGTCTTATTGTGAAAGATTCATCTGCACATGTTATTTCCTAGAAAATGTCTGTCTTTGTCAATCAAAACATAAATCGCTCCATCTCTGAAATGACTTTTTTTTTGTCTGTTCATACAGAACTACCAAATTTTGCTATAAGTTTGATTGAATCATATAATAATTGCTGTTAATAGTGTTCATCATCTGTTTGATTACGTCTTAAATTGATTTTTCCGTACATTTCTGCCATATGTACATTAACTGACAGTCACCACTGATAAGCTACCACTAAATATTGTAGAAACTTAATTTGCTGTAAAGTTGCTTTGCAACGATTTGTATCGTCAAAAGCGCTATACAAATAAACTTGATTCAATTGGATTGAAACCAAATGAAGAGAGAACAACATTTCAAAGCACTGCTGTATCTCAAAAATATGACAGCAGTTGTTTTTGCAAGAAAAGTAGAGCAAATACCTGCACATATAGAGAGATAATACATTATTTCAAGCCTACACTCTCCCACACATGAACACACACACAGTCGTAAATGTCAGTGATGGTACTGCTCTCCACTGCAGACTAATGAAGCGACTTATTTTCTTCAGACAAACAAAAGCCCTGCCATTAATAACATCAGATAACAAAAGAAATTTACTTTCATCTTCTGTTCTGAAAAGATTTCAAGTTAACATGAAATCAAAACTGACCCTCATTTGCTTCCTAAATACATGTTAGTGGTCTTATTGTGAAAGATTCATCTGCACATGTTATTTCCTAGAAAATGTCTGTCTTTGTCAATCAAAACATAAATCGCTCCATCTCTGAAATGACTTTTTTTTTGTCTGTTACACCACCAAGACCCCTTATTTCTCCTCTAAACACATATCATAGAGAGATTTTTTTGCCATCCAGTCCATCCAAACCAAGCCATCCCTGTCGAAATTAATGTGATTAAGTCGATCATAACTACCTTTGGCGTGAAGACAGAAGAAAAAGATATCAGTCAGTGACAACAATAATTTAGTGTGACCTCAATCAATCAACCAATCAATCAATCAATCAATCAATCAATCAATCAATCAATCAATCAATTATTTTTATCAATGAAAATGTGTTGCACTTAAATAAGATTAGACAGGCAGATAGACAGACAGACAGATAAATAGATAGATAGACAGACAGACAGACAGACAGATAGATAGATAGATAGATAGATAGATAGATAGAAAG
>NW_015546074.1:2300489-2310807 GCF_001515605.1 Sinocyclocheilus anshuiensis
GGCAGGCAGGCAGACAGACAGACAGACAGACAGACAGACGGATAGATAGATAGATAGATAGATAGATAGATATACAGAACGACAGACAGATAAATAGACAGATAGACAGATGGATAGATAGACAGACAGACAGGCAGACAGATAGACATAGATAGATGGATAGATAGATAGATAGATAGATAGATATAACATCAGTCTATCAATAGTATGTGCATGTGCCCATAGACTGACGTTGCGTCTTCCTGCTTTTCAGCATCTTGCGCCATTTTTTAAAGGTGCCATGTCAAGTTAAAAGTAGTTCAGCTTTGAAAAACGCCCCCTGGGAGCCCTGATTTGTGTTCCATTCTGCTGTGCTCCATCTATCTGTCTTTGAACACAAGAACACGTCCTGTGTGAACAGCTTCTGCTCTCAGTAAATGTGCTTTACATGGTGCCTGTAGCTCAGGTGGGACTATGCTGACTGCAGACTCAAAAAACACAAAACAACAACAAAATACCTCTCTCTCACACACACACACACACACACACACACACACAGACACACACACACACACATATGGGAACCTTTAATGATGCTAAATTGCTTTTGTTATTTCAGTGCTGATGTGGATGCTATGAATCGAAGAATTGATTGGTTTGTTTGTGCGCCTGGCCTGTCTGAGAGAGAGAAAGAGAGCGACACACTTGAATGTTCAGTCTCATTAGTCTTCTTGAGCCCAAACTCATCCTTACACAGCACATTTCCACTAGACCCGACCCAGTAACCCACTCTGGTTCTGCTGCAAGCTCACCACACCAGACTGATTTTGCACATCCTGCCCACACTCACCTTTCTTGTCCCCAAAGAAGAGGGTCTGTTGTGCTGGATTTGACCACTGGAGGGAGGTGTTATCATTATAATCCACTCGGCAGGTCATGTTAGCCGTGCTGCCCTCGACTACCGTCACATTCTGGGTGATGGGGAACTGAGCCTGGCTACCTGCAGAGAGACAGACAAAGAGAGAGAGAGACGAGTATAAACAAACCACTGTTGCAAAGGAAAGAGGACAGAGGAGGAGAGAAAGCACTCAGGCACTAGTGGGAAAACCATTCTCAATATATTGACTCAGAATCACACCGTAGGGTCGTCATGAGGGTTGTATTATTAACTGTATCATAAAATAGATATTTTCATTCCTAGATGATGATTTTGGTTAATACAGCATTCCAACCAGACAGTGTTGAGGAAGCTATTTTACTGTAGCTTGCTAAGCTAAATGCTAATCATTATTTAAAGTAGCTGCACTTCAGTCAAGCCCTTACGAAAATTAACCATGGTTTTACTACAAATAAAACCAAAAACCATGGTTAATTTAGTTAAACCACGGTAACCACAAGTGAACCATGGTTTTGCTACATTAACCAAGGTTTATTTGCAGTAAAACTGTAGTTAAACAAATGGTAAACAATCTGCCAAAAACATGGTTCCTGCACTTTTACTATAATAAAACCATGGCTAATTTTTTATTTGAGCTCCATAAGGTAAGATGAGATGTAACATCTTATTGCTTACATAAAAAACATAACTTTCCAGTTATTAAATGATATCCTAGCACACATGTCTGTTAAACAGATGTCTGTTAAAGATCGCTTCATCTGGAATGCATCTGCTGTGTACAAACATCTGATAGACGTCTTTAAGATGTCAGTTTTACGTTCATTCTAAATCATAAACATCTTAAAGACATCTTCTAAACGTCGATTTGACATCTAATAGGAAACGTCCTATAGACGTATTGCAGATGAGCAAACACTCTAAAAAATACGTCTTGCAGATGTAAATGTAGATGTCAAATAGATGTCTCTGTGATGTACGTGTGCTATCAGGGGTTTATTTAAATGAACTGTTCAAATCAACACTCTTATGGCAAATCATAATTATTTAACATTTTGTTGAATTCGTAGTTAATTCCTATGAATTCACAATCTCATTTGTGTGTTTTCGCACAATTTGCTTATGCTCCAGGGGCAGGCCTTCAGGCTTCCTTTTATTTTCTAAAGATCATACGTTTTTGTATAGAACAAATTGCATGTATTCATTTATATTTGTCATAATTTTTGCCAAAACAAAGGTAATTTTCTCATGAGATCAGGTTGGTCAAATGAACCAATTGACTAGCATGAATTTGATTTACCAATAGCACACATGAGAGAGAGAGAGGACAGCCCGAATTATCTGAATCATTAGAATGAATCAGTCCTTCCATTGTAACATATAAGAGAGAAACAGAGAGTAGTTTAGATGAGCATATTTGATTATTTCCTAAACTGAGGTATTAAAAATAGCGATGTAGCATTTGGTCGTGCTACACCACTAATCGTTAGTAAAAGCATATTGTTTGTGGAAAAGGTATGCTACTTAATACAGCTACTGTCCACGTTACTGAAAAATACATATACGTTAGTATACTAAACGTCATAGAAACAGCTCGAACAAAATGTTGTACGGAAAAGGGCTGAGTAAAGATTTAGTGTTCAGAAAAATAACAACATGGGTTTGGAACAACATGAAATTGAGTAAATAATGACAGATTTGTCACTATATGCTACATATTCTTAATATTTTGCTTAGGTAGTACATAATGAAGGATAATAAATGCTAGCTCATTTTGTGTCTACAGTGGTCTAATAATGTTCTTTTGCCATGGCTATATGACCTTTCATACTTTATTGCATAGTTAGGATTCTGGAAGAGCTAAATTGGTCCAGTTATCGTTATTGGTCCTACTGAATACTACATATAATAAGAGCGCGTTAAACCTGTTACACTCAAAATGATGGATTATTGCACACATTTAGCACAGCGTTTGGGTATAAAAAAAGCAAAACAATGGTGTAATTCTTTGCCTCTCTCTCTCTCTTTCTGTTCATTCTGACTTGGGATCAACAGTAATTGGTAGCATGGCCTAATTAGAGCTAGCTGTGTTCGGCAAGGGAGACACTGCCACTGCAGCTGGGTGGCAAATTGACACATAATCCAGACTATGGTGGGCCGTCGATACGAGTTAGCGACTGTCTTGTGTCTCATCTGGGAGAGGGGGATGGAAAGTGTTAGTGTGTGTGTGTATGTGTGTGTAAGGGGCATAGGGGACATCCAAGCCAGGCTTAATCACCCAGCCTCAGTGGATTCTGCTCAGACTTATTCTGCATTTGTTTTCCTTGTCTTGCTGAAAAGTCGCCTAATTGCATGCATTCTGGCTGCATCTCAACTCGGTCTTTCTTTGTTTTTTAAGCTATTTAACTTGAGGGAGAAACATCTCTCTTTCATTCCAATGTCCCAGGTGGTGTTGTACGGCAATATTAAAAGTGAAGAATGTAACTTTTCAGTAATAAAATTCAGTAATATTGTGAAATATTATTACAATTTAAAAGAACTGTTTTCTATTTGAATATATTTGATGTAATTTATTCCTGTGGTCAAAGCTGAATTTTCAACATTATTATAGTCTTCAGTGTCACATTATCCTTCAGAAACTGAAGGTTGCTCAAGAGACATTTCTTATTATGATCAATGTTGAAAACAGTTGTGCTGCTTAATATTATTGTGGAAATGGTTGTTATTTGATGACTAGAATGTTTTTATTTGAAAAAAATTTTTTTGTAGCATTATTAATGTCATTACTGTCAACTTTAGATCAATATCATGCATCATTGTTCAATAATATAAAAAAAAAATCTTACTGACTTAAAAAAATACTTTCATGCAAAATAGCATGTTAAATATCCATTATGCAAAATTTCATATTCTGTCTAAAATATCAATAATATATTTATACAATGTAGTAAATATATAAAAATGAACATACAATATTGTACAATATTACAATATTAATATGAAATCATACATAAATCTAAATATTTTTAGACAGAATACCCAGTTCTTATTATCATCAGTGTTGAAAACATTTGTACTGCTTAATATTTTTGTGGACACTGTCTTATGTTAAGGATTATTTGATGAATAGACCATTCAAAAGTGAATTGAAATATCAATTTTCGTAGCATTATTAATGTCTTTACCATCACTTTTGATCAATTTAATGCATCCTTGTTCAAACAAAATATTAATTTATATAAAAAAATATCTTACTGCTTTTTTTTTTTTTTTTACATATTTATAATATATTTATACAATATAGTAAATATATTAAACAAATAAAATATTATATAAATAATGTACTGCATACATATTAAATAATATTAAATAAATATAAATATTTTTAGACAGAATATCCTGCTCTCTTTATGGCTGAATGGCAGGAAATGTAAAGTGGCTCGTAAATCAGCGTGTTAGCATGCATGAAATTATTCACAAGCTAATACTCCGTCTCGTGACAGTAGGGGATCACCGTGTGGGCTTCCCAAAAGCGCCAGGCACTGCTGCGTTCTCCTGAAGGTGACATTGGGATCTGTCTCATTCAAGGCCCACATGCTATGGACGTGTTGTACCGACCGCGGCGTTGACTGCCTCCTTCTTTATTCCAGAACAACATGAGCACAAGAGGTGTGAGGTGTGCTTGAAACTGTCATGGAGTGTGAATGTTAAATAGTGATGCTTGCTGACAAATCAAGTGATTAGACTAAAAAGAAGAAACAAATCTAGAGGAAGGTCAGAACAGACACCGGGTTTATGGTGTTTTACTTTCATTACCAGCAGAGGAGTACTTTAAAGGAAAAGTGTGCAATTTTTTCAACATGAAAATACACTGAACAAAATTATAAACGCAACACATTTGTTTTTGCCCCCATTTTTCATGAGCTGAACTCAAAATCTAAGACTTTTTCTATGTACACAAAAGGCCTATTTCTCTCAAATATTGTTCACAAATCTGTCTAAATCTGTGTTAGTGAGCACTTCTCCTTTGCCGAGATAATCCATCCACCTCACAGGTGTGGCATATCAAGATGCTGATTAGACAGCATGATTATTGCACAGGTGTGCCTTAGGCGGGCCACAATAAAAGGCCACTCTAAAATGTGCAGTTTTACAGTATTGGGGGGTCCGAAAACCAATCAGTATCTGGTGTGACGACCATTTGCCTCACGCAGTGCAACACAGCTTCTTCGCATAGAGTTGATCAGGTTGTTGATTGTGGCCTGTGGAATGTTGGTCCACTCCTCTTCACTGGCTGTGCGAAGTTGGCACAGCAACGGTGACTCAACCAATGGTGCAAATTTGGGGTGGGGCTAATTGTTTTTCCAACCAATGGCAGCAGGGGAAGTGTCTAAAAACAGTACATTTTTGCAATTCCACTTAAAGTGCCGTTACATTTACCATTGTTCAACAGTGGTAATTTCAGTGGGAATCCATGCAATCTGGAATTTCACTTGAGGGCAAAAGATTTCCCCATGCAGATTTCGCAACAGGTTCACATCGCAACAGGTTCACATTGGTTACATTGATTCTTCACACTTATAACCAACATAATGCTGCTTGGTTTGGAAATTACTTTTGAGTGAGCTGTGCTTCATACATTGCCATCTACCTTTTTCCTAGCAAGCCTACTGTGTTTTAAATTATGGGCAGTCAGAAGAATGTAACACTATGTATTTTAATGTGACATTGTATAACATGAATATCTATAGCAAGAACTCTTCTCACTCCGCTGCATTCTTTTCCTTCTGATTATTTTCTCTTTTCTTTTGTATTCCGCTGTAACAATATGAAAAAAAAAGACAACATATACTGCGCATTTGAGGTCTGCTCTCCTGATTCAATTTATGATATCAACCATGAATACTTCTCTGGAATGCTATAAGAATCTTTCGTGTGTGTCCCCCTCAAATCATCACATCTTTTTCCAGGTTTGTTTTCACACAGATGCTTTAAAATGTAATTGTCTCCACCTTTCACTTCTAATCCCTGTTAGCAGTGTTTACTGGAAGCAGGTAAATCCAATATTTATTATCTGTCAAAATGACGGAAATCTCTTTGAAATATTATCACTCAGTGTTAATGTTAATGAATGTTTTTGAATGTGAACATACGTTACATAATACAGACATATATTACTGCATTGCTATTTAATAGGTCTGTAATATTGCTGTGGAAATGATTGAGCTTTTTGGGGCGATTCATGGTAAACTAGAGTAATTTTGTTTTTACGCTTTTAAATACATTTTTAATGAGCAAAGGTTGAAGGGTGAACAGAATAATGTCACCTTGTTGTGCCCAGTTTTTGATTACTGCATTCATAGAGCAAACTTTTCAATGATTGTTTACAGTGTAACAGAAGTTACTCCCAAAAAAGGTGAATTGATAATGGACTTTTCTAGCCTGTGAAATTTTGCAGAAATGTTGCTAAAGTGAACGCAACTTAAGTGGGACTATAGGTGCATAAACAACACTTCACCTTTAATGGCTGAATTTCTAATTCAAGTTTACAAAACCAATCGTTTCAATGCTTTGCTAGAGAATCAGAGATCTTTTGGGAAGGGAAGAAAGTTCAAATAAGCACTTTAAACCGATATAACATCATGTTCTTTATCCTAGTCTAAATCTTTTGTAATTACATTTCAAAACAGCCTTTTCCAAAATCCCATAGTTCATAATTTACAGAAAAGTGTTATCTCTTGAGACAGGCTGCTGATGTAATACAGTTACCTTAACTGAACTACATTCCACACAGAAACACAGTTTTATCTAACTTTATAATAGTTGAGAAAGAAGTTTTAAAGTAGTTATAAAGGTCCATAAATCTCAAGTGTTAATAATTTTACTTTTAAAAGGAAAGTTCACCCAAAAATGAAAACTATGTCATAATTTTTCACCCTTGTGTTGTTCTAATGCTGTATTCCCCTCTTTCATTTTCGGACCACAAAAAAAAAAAAAAAAAAAGACACCAAAAGTTTTCTTTCTTTGTTTATTTGATGGTTTACCAACTTCATTTTCTTACCTCTTGTCAACGCTTTAGTTTTCTCAAAATATGCATTTAATATCACCTCCTTTTCCAACGATTCTCGAAAGATTCGTTCAAAGCAGTTTTAAGATTCAGTCTCTCTAAACCCCTCCTTTCCGTGAGGCTACTCTGCTCTGATTGGTTAGATGGCCCAGTCTGTTGTGATTGGTCTACTGCATGCAGCGCGTGTCGGAAACGATACACCAATTACAGGTTGTGATTCAGTGGAGCCAGCTGGTCCAAATAAACTGGGTACTGAACCATCTTTCAAGAGCAAGCGTTTTGTGAATCCCGCGTTGAACTCCCTGAGATTAGAGAAGCAGTCATCAGTAAAATGACGGGAACACAACAAAAGATTGGGGTTGTATGAGAACAGCACAATTGAAAATACTCATGTAGCTCAAACCGTACAGCATGGTGCTATTGGTGCTAGCAAGGACATTGATTCCCAGAGAATGCTAAATTACAAAAAAAAAAGTCTGTCTTGAATGCAGTGAATGCCATATTTGGATAAAAATGCTTGCCAGATGTGTGAATGTAAATGTAAAGCATAAAAAACTCATGTATTATTATTCCTTCCATTTTAGTTAAACACTATCAAATCAATAAACAAATAACTACATTTATCATAAAAAAAGATAACAGGGCAGTCTCTGCATTCAGAAAAAAAAAATCTAAATACTAGCTGTTTTTTTTTCTTTATTACCTTGATGGCTTCAATCTCAGATCTCCTTGAACTGTTTTTATTGTTGCTCTTATGCCATGAAAATAAAGAAAGCCTTTTGTGTACGGGCTGTTAAACGCTTGTCCCTGTGAGAGCAGACGCTGCTGTGCTGGTACAGGTGGATGATAATTCAGCAGCTTACATTTCACATTTTAGCCCAAACCACTTAAAACAGATCCCAGATCAGCTATTTGCTCCATTTGGCCCTTTATTGCAACAGGGCAAAGCTTCAACATCAGTTAAATACTGCCTAAAGCAGGGGTTTTCAACCTTTTAGGACATGCGCCCCCCCCAAGTTTGTCTAATTTCACTCGCGTAATTATACTGAAACATAAATATATAACCAGTTTACCTGATTCAATGTGATGGCTGAGCCTGTTTCTGAGATAACAACATGCTAATCCGTGGTTGGATTTCCGACACGGCTAATCGTAAATCATCTTACACTGTCAATAAGCGTGACCAGGGTTTCCAGGTTTTCACAACATAATTCAAAAGCGTATTCAAAATAAACAAATAGACAAAGGCGTAATTTGATGACGCCGTGACTGAGTGATTACATTAAGTATATCTTTAAAGTGTTATTTCTGTAATAAGTTGTATTTACTCTCAGTTTATCTGTTCAGTTTAATCGTATCATCATAATTGACATCCTCATTGTTTTTGTGCCAAATGTAGCTTTAATGTAGTTAGCTACTTTTTGTTAGCTATTTTTAACAGACTAGCTTGACTGCTTGTAGCTACAGTTTCAGCGTAGCTTCCCCAACACTGTTCTTATTAAATCAAATTAAAGACTCAAATTTCTCAATAGGGAATTAAAGTGCTGACTCATAAACACTCGTGCTAAGGTTTAGCAGGAAGCAGCAATGAATGAATGAATGAATGAACCACACATCCAGAAAAACTTTTTTCTGTTTCAGCTGACTGCACCACATAATGGAAATCACTCGTTGATGAATGACCAGAAAGCAGCCAAGCAAGCCACTGTAGAATACATTGTATGCTTTGGGCACCATCAAAAAAGCTAACAAATAACCACATAAAATATATAACACTGTTCTAGTGTTTTTTGGATATTTTAATAAAAAGTCTTACATATTGTGCCTTTAATATGTTTTTGGAACCTGTGATACTTTTTTCAGGATTATTTGATGAATAAAGTTAAAACTTTTCTAACAATATAAGTCTTTATTATCACTTTTTTCCAACGGTTCCAAAAAAATCATAGCAGCCAGAGGAACAACCATCTCAATTCATTACTCAGCGATAACACCCCCCTATCTGGACTAATGTGTCTGCCTTAGTCTTCAGCATTAAAGCCAGCAGTAGCATTTGTAGAAATGTTGCACAACAGGATTCAACGACAGCTCAGGGCGAATCTCTCTGTGGCAGCTGCTTTGTGATTCTCAACAACCCAGAGGAAAACTCTATGGCTCAGAGGTTGCATTTTCATAGCTCATGAGACGACTCAGTCATGTCTTATTATGTTGAATTGACAAAGTAAGCTATACAAAACTTGGGTTAAAGGAACAGTGCACCTGAACATGAACATTTGCTGAACATTTACTCACCCTCAGGTCATGCAAGAGGAAGTGTTATTACGGATTATGGACTCGTATTTCAGCCGGAAGCAATGGTTTATAGTTAAAATGCCTTAAAGGTGGGGTAAGCGATTTTTACAAAAACGCTTTAGAAAACTGATTCGGGCCGACTAGCAAAACAAACTTGTAGCCAATCAGCAGTAAGGGGCGTGTCTACTCATGATGTGGAGGAGAGAGCGTTAAGTGCTCACATTAGCGAGCCGAGCGACAGAACGATAGAGATGGCAGAGGAAAAGAGATGGGAGAGGAAAACGTCTGTGGAACAAAAGAAGGCTTAAGGCAATAAGGCAAGAAGTAGGACCCGTGTAAATATCGGATTCAGGATTATTTGATGAATAAAGTTAAAACTTTTCTAACAATATAAGTCTTTATTATCACTTTTTTCCAACGGTTCCAAAAAAATAAATAAATAAATAAATAAATTAAGCAGCAAAACTTTTTCAAATATTGATATTAAATCAGCATATTAGAATGATTTCTGAAGGATCATGTGACACTGAAGACTGGAGTAATGATGCTGAAAATTCAGAATTTAATCACAGGAATAAATTATATTTTAAAGTATATTAAAATAGAAAACTGTTATTTTAAGCTGCAATAATATTTTACAATATTACTGTTGTTTCTGTATTTCTGATCAAATAAATGCAGCATTGATGAGCAGAAGAGACTTCTTTAAAAAATATTACAAATCTTACTGATCCCAAACTTTTGAACGGCAGTATGCACCATTATATAAAAGCTGGCAAGCAGCTAAAAACACTCATTTATCAACTAAGTCAGGCCCTAATCTTGATTCTTCTCATAATAGATATATGATTTTCACTATGTACTATTAAATACATTTTCAAAACATTTGGATGGTGTAATTGACTGTGTTCAAACAACAATTCACCGATTCATTGTAGTCTCTAAATAGAAAGTGATGTCTTTTTTTTTTTCCTGGAGTGTTTTTCTAGTCTCTTGTGAAAAAAAGAAGTGTGCTTAATTGAACTGAATATTGAAGTACGCTTAAATGGTACTAGCATATAATATTAATGAATTAATGAAATTAA
>NW_015546074.1:2310844-2313510 GCF_001515605.1 Sinocyclocheilus anshuiensis
GGAGAGAACTCAAGGAGCGGAAGGCCTGCGATCGGACGCCGAGGTTGCTTTGTTTCTTCTCGATAGGTGAGTAACAACGTGTCTGCGCCGCAACAGCTAAAGTCTGTATAGTACACTGGACGCGACAAAGCGACCGTTGAAAATCATTTGTTTGGGCGAAGAGCCTTCCTTTCTTCCTGTTTTCCATACAGAGATTGAGAAGGAATGGATGCCCATCTCTGTTTGAGGATCAGAGACGGGCACAGAAGACTAGTGTCGTGGCTCGTGCTCCTCCTCCGCCAGCTGGTAAGGGTAGGAAGAATCGCGGGTCAAAGGCCCCCCTACCAGGATTAGTCAGACCGATCACGGGGATTGTAGGTGGGGCATGGAAGGAATCTGACGAGCAGTGCTAAGTATTTTTGTTTGCAGTTATTTCAGAGTTTTGAGGCTCTCTGTGAGCCTCCCTGATCAGCTGTTCCAGAGCCTGGTAGCTCCCCCTCCCTTTGAGGGTCGCTATGCTGAGATCACAGTTCCTAGTGTTCTTTCAGCAGAGCTCTGTGGCTGTTTAGGTTGTTAGGCTCTGGTGGGCCTCCTTGATAAGTCGCTCTTAGGTCGAGCTTTTGAGTACTCCCCTCACTTGAGGTCTTCGTACTGAGTACGCTGATCCATAAGGGTGGGTGGTTGCACTCCCCTTGCTTTAGAGGGTTGGTATGTTGAGTGCTTGCTCCCTAGAGCTCTGTTCGGCACTTAGGAGCATGGTCAGTACTCCTAGCTTAGTACTCCAGCTTATTAAGAGCCCCCATACCAGGGTTGAGTGTTGTTAGGCTTCCTCTCGGCTAAGAGAGTCATTCTGCTGAAGCCTCCGGTCTCCAGAGCTCCGCTTAGGCAGTACTATTAGTTTGTAGGTTCTTTGGTGAGCCTCGCTACCTGTCTATAGCACTGAGACCTCCACTCTTTAGAGTTTCTCAATTAGGGCTGAGTGTTGTTAGGCTTCCTCTCATTTAGGACAGTCATTCTGCTGAAGCCTCCGCTCTCCAGAGCTCCGCTTAGGTAGTGATATGAGTTGCAGGCTCTTTCTTTTTGAGCCTCACTAACTGCCTCTGGCGTTGAGTGTAGTCAGGTCCCCTATCGTTTTGGAGAGTCGTTATGCTGAGACCTCCAATCTTAAGAGCTCCTAAACTAGGATTGAGCGTTGTTAGGTTTCCTCTCATTTAAGAGAGTCATCCTGCTATGAGCCTTACTAACTGCCTCTGGCGCAGGGTGTAGCTAGGTCTCCTCTCGGTTTAGAGAGTCGTTATGCGGGGCCCTCCGCTCTTAAGAGCTCCTAAACTAGGATTGAGTGTTGTTAGGCTTCCTCTCGTTTAAGAAAGTCATTCTGCTGAAGCCTCCTCTCTCCAGAGCTCCGCTTAGGCAGTACCATTACTTTGTAGGTTCTTATGTGAGCCTCGCTAACTGTCTCTAGCGCTGAGTATAGTCAGGCCTCCTCTCGTTTTAGAGGGTCATCATGCTGAGATCTAGGAGCTTCTCTACTAGGGCTGAGTGTTGTTAGGCTTCCTCTCGTTTAAGAGAGTCATCCTGCTGCTCTACTAGGGCTGAGTGTTGTTGGGCTTCCTCTCGTTTAAGAGAGTCGTCTTGCTGAAGCCTCCGCTCTTCAGAGCTCCGTCTTTGGCAGTAATAAGAGTTAGTAGGCTCTTTCTATTTGAGCCTCACTAACTGCCTATGGCATTGAGTGTAACTAGGTCTCCTCTCGCTTTAGAGAGTCGTTATGCTGAGACCTCCACTCTTAAGAGCCCCCATACCAGGGTTGAGCGTTGTTAGGTTTCCTATCGTTTAAGATAGTCATCTTGCTGAAGCCTCCGCTCTCCAGAGCTCCACTTAAGCAGTACCATTACTTTGTAGGTTCTTTTGTGAGCCTCGCTAACTGTCTCTAGCGCTGAGTGTAGTCAGGTCTCCTCTCATTTTAGAGGGTCGTCATGCTGAGATCTCCACTCTTAAAAGCCCCCCTACCAGGGTTGAGCGTTGTTAGGTTTCCTCTCGTTTAAGAGAGTCATGCTGCTGAAGCCTCCGCTCCCCGGAGCTCCGTCTTTGGCGGTAATATGCGTTTGTAGGCTCTTTCTTTTTGAGCCTTACTAACTGCCTCTGGCACTGGGTGTAGCTAGGTCTCCTCTCCGTTTAGAGAGTCGTTATGCCGGGACCTCCGCTCTTAAGAGCTCCTAAACTAGGATTGAGTGTTGTTAGGCTTCCTCTCGTTTAAGAAAGTCATTCTGCTGAAGCCTCCTCTCTCCAGAGCTCCGCTTAGGCAGTACCATTACTTTGTAGGTTCTTTTGTGAGCCTCGCTAACTGTCTCTAGCGCTGAGTATAGTCAGGTCTCCTCTCGTTTTAGAGGGTCGTCATGCTGAGATCTAGGAGCTTCTCTACTAGGGCTGAGTGTTGTTAGGCTTCCTCTCGTTTAAGAGAGTCATCCTGCTGAAGCCTCCGCTCTTCAGAGCTCCATCTTTGGCAGTAATAGGAGTTTGTAGGCTCTTTCTCTTCCTCCGCTCTCTAGAGCTCCGCTTAGGCAGTATTTTTAGGCTCTATTGTGAGCCTTGCTAACTGTCTCTAGCATTGAGTGTAGTCAGGTCTCCTCTCTTTTTAGAGAATCGTTATGCTGAGACCTCCACTCTTAGGAGCTTCTCCACTAGGGGTG
>NW_015546074.1:2314443-2331051 GCF_001515605.1 Sinocyclocheilus anshuiensis
CTCTACTAGGGCTGAGTGTTGTTAGGCTTCCTCTCGTTTAAGAGAGTCATCCTGCTGAAGCCTCCGCTCTTCAGAGCTCCGTCTTTGGCAGTAATAAGAGTTAGTAGGCTCTTTCTTTTTGAGCCTCACTAACTGCCTATGGCGTTGAGTGTAGCTAGGTCTCCTCTCGCTTTATAGAGTTGTTATGCTGAGACCTCCACTCTTAAGAGCCCCCCTACCAGGGCTGAGCGTTGTTAGGTTTCCTCTCGTTTAAGAGAGTCATCCTGCTGAAGCCTCCGCTCCCCAGAGCTCCGCTTAGGCAGTAATAGGAGTTGTAGGCTCTTTCTTTTTGAGCCTCACTAACTGCCTCTGGCGCTGAGTGTAGTCAGGTCTCCTCTCGTTTTAGAGAGTCGTTATGCTGAGACCTGTTAGGCTTCCTCTCGTTTAAGAGAGTCATCCTGCTGAAGCCTCCGCTCTTCAGAGCTCCGTCTTTGGCAGTAATAAGAGTTAGTAGGCTCTTTCTTTTTGAGCCTCACTAACTGCCTTTGGCACTGAGTGTAGCTAGGTCTCCTCTCGGTTTAGAGAGTCGTTATGCTGAGACCTTCACTCTTAAGAGCCCCACTACCAGGGCTGAGCGTTGTTAGGTTTCCTCTCGTTTAAGAGAGTCATCTTGCTGAAGCCTCCGCTCCCCAGAGCTCCGCTTAGGCAGTAATATGAGTTGTAGGCTCTTTCCTTTTGAGCCTCACTAACTGCCTTTGGCACTGAGTGTAGCTAGGTCTGCTCTCGGTTTAGAGAGTCGTTATGCTGAGACCTCCACTCTTAAGAGCTCCTCAACTAGGGTTGAGTGTTGCTAGGCTTCCTCTCGTTTAAGATAGTCTTACTGCTGGAGCCTCCACTCTTCAGAACTCCGTCTCTGGCAGTAGTATGAGTTTTTAGGCTCTTTGTTTTGGAGCCTCACTAACTGCCTCTGGCGTTGAGTGTAGATAGGTCTCCTCTCGCTTTGGAGAGTCGTTATGCTGAGACCTCCACTCTTAAGAGTTCCCCTACCAGGATATGCTGAGACCTTCACTCTTAAGAGCCCCACTACCAGGGCTGAGCATTGTTAGGTTTCCTCTCGTTTAAGAGAGTCATCTTGCTGAAGCCTCCGCTCCCCAGAGCTCCGCTTAGGCAGTATATGAGTTGTAGGCTCTTTCTTTTTGAGCCTCCCTAACTGCCTCTGGCGCTGAGTGTAGTCAGGTCTCCTCTCGGTTTAGAGAGTCTTTATGCTGAGACCTCCGCTCTTAAGAGCTCCTAAACTAGGATTGAGTGTTGTTAGGTTTCCTCTCGTTTAAGAGTCATTCTGCTGAAGCCTCCGCTCTCCAGAGCTCCGCTTAGACAGTACTTTTGGTATGTAGGCTCCTTTTTGTGAGCGTCGCTAACTGTCTCTAGCATTGAGTGTAGTCAGGTCTCCTCTCGTTCTAGAGAGTCGTCATGCTGAGACCTCCACTCTAGAGTTCCAGACTCTGGTGGGTGAGCTAGTCTATGACGTTTGGCGAGCTTGAGCCTGCCCATAAAGCCTAGCGTTCGCTGGCAGGGATATTGTTCCTTGAGTCGTGACCTGGGGAACCTAGTTACCTGGGCACTCATCCCTCAGCATGGCCCTAGCACCCTCTAGAGAACACAGCGTCTCGTTCCCTATTCTCAGGGAACCATGGTTACATGCGTAACCTGAGATGGTTTTGTGTGTCGTGTGGATTACTTATTGTGATGTTTTTGTCAGCTGTTTGGACTCTCATGCTGACGGCACCCATTCACTGCAGAGGACCATTGGTGAGCCAGTGATGTGATGCTATTCTCTAAATCTGTTCTGATTAAATAACAAACTCATCTACATCCTGAGGGTGAGTAAATTAGTAGCCAATTTTGAAGTTAAATGTTTTTTTTTTTCCTTCAAAATCATCAACCCAAGACCAAATTTCTTACTTTTAACTTGCCCTACCATAGTGTTTCTCAATGTTTTTGACCTCAAGACCCAAGAGTTCAAGAAAAAATTAAAAATAAATATAACTAATTTTAATTCTAATTTTAAATCCTCTTGGCACAATCCTCCACTTGGACGTTTCCCAATGTCCTGTTTGAAAACCACTGGAGCTTTCAGCCCTAAACTTTCCACCAAACTTGGCACAGTCCTTCAGCTTGTTCTGACATATGATACATCCTTTATTTTAACCAGTCGAACTCAAAATAACTTGTGCTCACCTACAAGTTGACGAAATTAACTTTTAGCAGACATTTTTATAATTTTCGGTCTTTCTCTGCTATGAAAATGGACCACAAATACAGCTGACTCATCTCTTGAATCTCAAAGACACTGTATAAATGTTTAATGCTTCATAACCTTCAAACTTCAAGGCTTTGTAAAACTTTTCAAACTTCTCAGACGTTTCAGACTTGGCTTTGCCAAACCAGCTTTCAAACCTAAACTTTCCAAAATCTTTCAACTCTGTCTCTTAGGAGACATAAAAACAATAGACTCAAATGAGACCTAGAGTACAGCACAATATTGTAGTGATTTTGCTTTCGCCAACCTAGGGAGGCGAAATAGTGTAGTGATGGGTACTCACGTCACCGATAACATTATGATTTTTGGATCACATATCACTTAAGGACCTGCAGAAGGTCCTTAGTCTGGAACACGCAGATGAAATTACCTTGAAGTGAAGGTTTGCTTGCTGGAGCTTAACCTTGTAGCAAATGTCTGTATGTTTTCTGCCTCTCTGGGCTAGAGACTAGCCCAGATTGTCTCTCTATGATGGAGACTCTGGATATTCTGCATCTGTTGTTGTCTCGCTGGATGAAGATTCTGAACACATGGCATCTCTTTCCTCACAGGCTGGAGGCTCAGAAAGTGGTTGTATCTGTTGCTGCCTCAAAAGCTGGAGACTCAGGGCATGGTCTGTTGACGTCTCTCCCTCACGGACCGGAGACTCAGAACATGAATGTCTCGGTTACAGTCTCACCTTCATAGGCTGAAGAATCAGAATTGTGAACGTATCTGTTACGTATCTGTCTCACTGGATTTGTCAGCTATTTTTAATTTAGTCTTAGTCCTGTGTCAAATGTAACTTTTAGTTTTTATCATATTTAGTCAATTTGTCCTGTTTTAGTTTTAGTCGGCTAAATGTCTGAGAATTTTAGTCTAGTTTTAGTCAGTGGAAACTTACACATTTTTGTCATATTTTCGTCTTACTGTATAATGGTTGAAATGATGAAAAGAAATATAATATTTTGCTAAATTTTATTTGCAATGATAGTTGTCATTTGGGACATTTATTTTTACATTTCATCAGAAGTTGCTCTTTCACCAATAAGCACAAAGCAATAGAATATCGACTCGTATGCATGGTTTATTTTATCTCATCTAACATTAGTGTACAGATTTATAACAGGATATCAATTAGAGGCTAAATAAACACCAAAGACTTAAGATATACACTTACCCTGTCTACTTTATAAAAACTGGTGTAACAAAAACCTACTCTCAAATATTATAACAGAGAGTTTGTCTTCTTCTTGCCCTCAATAAGAGGTGTCTGGCTGCTGTCATTGCATCTTTGTCTGATGGCGCTGACCGTTTGCTTATATTAGTCCACCAAGATCCAATCAAAATGTAGCAAGCCTTTGTCCACTGTTGTTGTCAGAGAGGGGCCCCACCATAAACTGGGCCCTGGAATGTGCTGTTCACTACAAAATTTTTCACACATTTAAATCAATTATTAATATAAATATTTCTGTTTTATTACATATTACAGAAAAAAAAAGATAAAGATAAGTCATAAAACGTACGGATTGCATAGCTCATATCATTTTTTATAGAAAAATTTGATGAGAAACGTTTAATTTTTATTGAAACTTTAAAGGAGACTATTTCTCAGGAGAAAATCATGAAAATCAGGATCATGTATCCATTTGCCCTCAGCATAATCTCAAAATGAATGTGTGTAAATTGTTTGTAAAATAATTCTTTACATGAATTTAGAGAGAAATTCATTCTGTTTGTGTTTTCACGACTGAGGCCTATCCATGTCAAGCACAAACAACTGAAAAATTAAAGTTAAAGATGGACTTGAAAATGTATGGAAACAGAAAGCAGCGGTATTGTCTCTAGACTAGTAAGACCTTTAATATTACTGTACAATATATAGGGTCACAGCAGGAGTCTAAGACAGATCCATCAAGGTATTTCTAGCACATATTTCTCCCAGACCAAAAGAGAACTACTGAAAAACAAGACGTCCGAACAGCTGTTATTTTTATTTATTTATTTTTTTTCCTGTGTGCACTTATGATTAGTGCCTTTGGAATGAAAAGCATGCTTATCTGATCAATTCTCTTTTCACAGTGAGTCTGTGGCTTCAAGCTGGCAGAAGATTAAATGAGAACTAATGCGAGAGGTAATATCATTTTGAATGCTATGTGATTGGTATGTCTGTCAACCTTTGCTGGGCACGGGAAAATTAAAATTCATTACTTGTGAAAGAGCCCCCATGCTGAGGTAATGAGAGTGAGGATGAATTAGCTTTCATGCAAGGCTTCATTTTGGTATTAATACATGTGCGCCTGCACACAGACATGCAAAACATGATCAAATGGTCTGAATGCACCAAAAAAAATCCCGAATTATTGGTTGAGAACTTGCAACGTGATGAAATTACATAAAATCTCATCTTTCTACTACATAAATATTGCAATACTAGTACATGCACGTTTTCAACAGAAACTTTCTCGTTTTTATTTTCACTTAAAAATGATGCTAGCTGAATCAGAAATGGGATTTTTTTAAGGGCTATGTTTTATGTCTAAACCAGGTTTGTCACAATACCAATTGTGATGAAATGTTAAGATTCTCAATACCAATTCCAAGACAATACCAAGTCTCTCATTATGCTATATTATCACCAAATCCTGAATTCAGTAAACTTGTTTTCTTTCAGTTCATTGGTTGTAGGTCTAGGCCTTATTGATCTGAACTTATCCATCTCAGTTTTTGAGTGAGAAAATCACTATTTGTCAACAATTATGGCAATATTCGCTCAAAAACTCAGGTGCATAAGCTCAGATCAATGATCAGTTCAATCAGAAATCAGTTCCAAATACAAAACCTGTGCTAACTGAAAGAAAACAGGTTGAGATTGAATCAAATATTTGGTAACAATTATACACAAGAAATTTATAAGCAATTTTTAAAAGGCTGGGGTTTTGACTTGGTCAAACTTTTGGTTAGCTGCCTCCATACCGATGTAATAAGCATGAAATATCTAATAACTAAGAAATAAAGTTGAGGGATATGCATGATGAATATTGGCAAACATGTATGACAGAAAAATAATTAGTAAATTAGCATATATATATATATATATATATATGTATATATATATATATATATATTAGTAGCATTTTTCCTATTATTGTTATTTTAGTTTTTTATTTGTTTTAAATATGAGAATAAAAAAATATCTAAAAGGTAAATGTATTTTTTCCACCCCTTTGCTTTTTTTTATATGTTTTGCACTCCTTGGTATCATTCCGTTTTTGTACAATTTTTGTATCAATCTGGTATAGAAATACCGAGTCCAAATGTCTACTGAGGAAGAGAAAGAGAACATCGAAACTACAGGGACATAGACGACCAAGTTGACAACCTCATTTTTAATCACTGAACATACAGCAACATCACATACTTTAATTAATTGGCTGACCATGAAAATAACCATGGCCTATTTGCTAAGATGTTTGGGGAGTAAGTCTTATAGTGTGGGCTGAAGATGAATATATTTAATTAGGACTGGAGGCCCTTTTGTTGTGGCGGCCTACAATGGGATCGAAGGGTCTAGTTTTATCCCTGGAGAAGAAGAGCTGGTGTAATTTTTCAGGCCTCCCTTTCACGTACAATGGCAAATTCTTAGTTAAATTGGAAAGCACATGTAGAGCAAATGCTGAGCTGACGGTTTCTCTGGGGACATTCCGGTTTTGAGTCTCCAGCTTTTTTAGAGGAAGACAGATGCATTAGGGGCTCATTAAAACCTCGCTGTGTCTTTTGCTTCCTACAAAGCAGCCTCATGTTCATTAACAGCTCAGGAAGCGGTCTGAACAATGCAGAATGACACTTATCCTGACTTCAATACAGTTTAAAAGCTGATAGATGGAGAGGAGATAGAAGTCCATCAGATATGATGTTGCGACCCAACATAGTATCATCGGTATTTATTGCCAAAACTTCACCAAGATGTCCATAAACTTTGAACATATAAATTGTATAATGATGGCATATTCCACAGCTGGAGGACCATTATAACATTCTACAACATCAAGTCTATTTATATCTAAGTATATTATGTGCCATGGGATATTCATGTGTGTGTTACATAAATATGATGGATTCTAGGTATGAACTCGCATGAAGGCACTTGAAATCGATGGATACTGGAACACAATTATGAAAAAAAAAAAAAAAAAAAAAAAACTATTCACATATAATATCATGGTGTCATTCTGTTTGCTGTCTTTCTCATTATGATAGCCTTTTGAGATTCAATTTAGAAAATCCATAGGTAATTATTATAAGAGCGGAGACTGGATTACTGTTGCCTATGATTACTGTAGAGTGAATCAATCCCTGTTACTGATTTGTCAAAAATAGGCCTGATTCTTTGCAGGTTTAGAAACAGGATCCACATGCTCAAAATGATGAAGCAATCATGTTTTCTCTGCTCCGACATACATTGTGTCACTTCTGTTGCTGTGTCATAATAATATAGGATAGACAGGATGTTATGGAAAGTGTTTGAAGATAGACACAATGTGTTAAATTTTCCATGTTACCGGAAAACGGCTGTTGCTAAAGCAAGCCACAATAGTCTGATGCATTGTGATTATTCCTGTGTGAAATAGATGACTGTTTTCCTAAACAACTGTTTTAAAAATCAACAACCACACATTTAAGGGAAAGGTGTACGGTTTTACCAAAATTAATACAAAAAAATAGCAAACTCTCACTGAACTATCAAAGCTGAACTCTTGCTCTTTCTATTGATAGCTAAGCATGGCAGAGAGAAGGTGAGTTAGTGTTGACTGCATCAGGAGCTAGCGGCTAAAGAATAACCAGGAACTGCTCAGAATTCTGTTTGCTCATGCACTAATAGCCTGAAACTGGCAAGGTGGATAAATGGGGTGCAAGGGAACAGGCAGCAGAACAGAGAATGGATTTCCCCTCTCTAGGTTTAAAAGCCTTGAAGAGTTTTTCTCTTCCCTTAAAGAGAGAGTGACACACTAAAATACATCGAGACCAGAGAACAGCTGCGAATGCTAATGGAAAAGCTTAAAACACTTAAAACACAGCAGTATGATATTGCAGCGACAGTCAGGTACTATTGGGGTTAAACCCACAGCTCTTTTACCTGGATCATTTGAAATATGTAAGAAAAAACAAACTTATGACATCAAAAATGGCAACTCGATCTCATACAACCCTTTTGAAGTCAATATGAAACCAAAATGGCCCTATTTATTTTCTTAAAATGCATTCCTGCTCTTATTGTGTGCGATTCATCAGTGCATGCTATTTGATAGAAGAAACGTCTTTGGAATTTGTAAACAGCTTTATTTACTTGCTCCATTTCTAAAATAACTTATCTTGTTGGTTTACATCACCTAGACCAGGGATGGGCAACTTTGATAGTGACGAGGGCCAGCATTTTTTCTCTTTTATAACAAGGGGCCAGATTACTAATCCACGTCTTTCCACGTCTTCCTTTTTATTGAAGGAAATTAAAGTATAACTAATGTAATTTGTTTTTAAATATTTTATTAACTATAAATCTTGTGCAGTTATGCTAATTCAGAAGGAAAACTTTGTTGTCAGTGGACAGAAATATTACCCCAACAAGCCAATGTAAACATCTCAATTGCATTGTCTGTAAATTTGCAACAAACAAATGTACAGAGGTCCTTTTTTTATTAGTGGCCTACAGAACATTCCCAAAACAACCTAAGAGGACAGTTAAAAACGGCTTATTCAAAAATAAATGTATTCCAAATGGTACCATAAAATAACCTGGTATCTGCAGGATTTTTAAAATCAAATTTAAGACCTTTAAAGATCTTTTTAAGATCTGCACTTCACATTTCAGACTCTAAACAATTTTTAAGAAAAGGGATGAGTCAAAAGTATCAATTATTATATTAATTATTAACTATTAACTAATATTAATTAATTAACAATTATTATCAATTAATTATTATATTAAATATATAAATATATCTTAGTGTCTTAATTGTTTAGATTTTTATAATGCATTAGCTTTTTGTCGATCCACTGGTTCACATTTAAAAATATGTCGCAAAAATAGCAGATGGGAAAAAGCAATTGCGTTCTCTGCCAGCAGGTTTCACTTTCGGAACTGCAGAAATACAGTGGTTTCCCCGGTAACCACAGTACACAACGCTGACGTGCAGTGCTCAAGTTTATTCAGTGAAATCGTAGCCTTTTGAAGTTTAATCGTCATATTAATCCATATAGCAATTCTTGTCTTTCCGTCCCCAAAGACCTCTTATAATTTAGACTTGTTGTACCATTTAAGAGTTTTCCTGGCCTTAAATGTAAACAATTTAACTGAAGACGTTTTAAGGACCCGCGGAAACCCTAATAAGAACATAGTCCAGTGCAAACATTTCTGTCATGCATTTGGCAAAAAGCTTTTGTTGACTGAATTTTACCTTTGAAATTTGAGGCAAGTGCAACTCTGGCATCCCCGTTGTTTGTGAGCAGTGGTGTGATGGCGATGTAAATAAAATCCAATCATATGGGTATCCCCTTGAACTTGGTAAAAAGATAATCTGTTTACCATCTTGACTGGAAAATACTGTTTTCATGGTCAGTTTTTCATTCATTATTTGCTAATCTTAGTGAATGTTTACATTAGAGTGCACGTCCTACTACGCTGAAATTAATACGGGGAGCGGCTGGAAACTAGTGACCTCTCCTGGTTGGAGATAGTATTAACATCATAAACTGAAAGCAATCTTTGTGACTTGCTGTTCAATTTTTTTTAAATTGATAATCCGAGTCTAATATGATCCAGCGTATATGGCCCGTGGGCCGCGAGTTGCCCATCCCTGACCTAGACCAAGAGTGTACAATCCTTTTCCTAAAGTAGTGATGTCCAATCCTGCTCCTGTAAGTCCACTGTCCTGCAGAGTGAGGGGGGCAGGGGGGATTCCGTTTGCCACGGGGCCTCCTCAAGGGCACCAGTTGCACCACCCTAAGGACGGACCTGCTTATGCTAGAGGGTCAGCATTTTGATGTTGAGCCAAATGGGTATAAAAAAATATGTTAACCAATAGCCAAATAGCTATTTAGGAATTGTTTAGGCTATTTTGCAGGTACTATTAACAAGTCTTTAAAAAATCTTGCCACAAGTCAATGCAGTAATTTAGTGCTTGTTAACGTAAAAAGGTAATGGCAATATTAACAAATAACAATACATTTGTTGCAGAACAATTGCTAGTAGATGCTTCTTGGTCAAGACTCCCTTTGACAGCCATCGCATCACTGTAATTGCGTATAGTTGAATTCGCATCACCAGCAGTCCAAATCTCCCATGTCGCCTCAAATTGCCAAATCTCACCCAAAATGAATGACTTCTGGTTGCCTTGTCGCAGCAAATCAGCGTCAGTGTGAATCCCGCTTTACACCAGAACAGTCATCCAGGTGCTTCTTTTACCCCTGCTATGCTGACAACAATCTCAAAATGCCAAGGATCTCTGTATGCCACTCTGACATATTAAACTGGATGTCCACCCACAACCCTGAGTCCCTCTACCTCCAAGTTAAGACTTCCCTGATGAGTTCCCTCATCCAACCTCTCACGGTCTCAACTCCCAGCTGAAGGTCAAGCCGCTGTTTGCTGTCATCCTAGATCACCAGCTGTCCTTTGTAGACTACGACACCTGCCTGGGCTTCATGCCATTCCATTTCAAAGAAAATAATGCCTTTCCTCGACTGCCTCTAAACTCAGCTCCTTATTTAGGCCAGAGTCATTTCATTGGTAGACTATCGCAACTCAATCTTGCCTAGCAGCAACTCATGCAGGTTGCAACTTCGCTCAGATCTCTACAGGCAATTCAGACAATCCTGACTCACTTTAGAAACTAAACCTAAGCGACTGTGAGTTTTAGAGTCATCTTTAGAGACTCATCTGGGGGAACTGTAGGAACTGTGTAGTACCATTCACAGGAGAACTCTCGAGATCAAATAAACACCGCCTTGGTCTGGATCTAACATGGTTTTATGACACCGCACAAGGAATAGATATCTCAAATCTCCAGTCCACTTTGGTGTACCTCAGAAAAAAACCTGGATTGGAGTATATGAGTTATTGTAGGTCTGAGCCTATTAGATTATTAAAGACTATGAATGCTACAAAGCTCTTTTAAAGCTAAAAACTTAATTGCCTTGTTTGGCACCCAATTCACTAGACAAATTATGAAATTCAAGTATCAACACCAGCAGTACCACAACATTAAAGCAAAATGTAATTTGCATCGGTCTTAAGTGGTAGCCTGTGGACGATACGGCAGACTACCTCAATCTGGAAAATGATCTAGGCACCTGAATCAGTCTTTTAAAAAGGTGCATTTGACTCCACAGCATAGCTGGATATGCTCTTCTCCATAATTGAATCTTCAATGGATGAATAACGTCTCAGGTTACGTATGTAACCCTGGTTCCTCGAGGGAACTAGACGCTGCGTCGGAAAACGCTAGGGGAACGCCTTCTATGACCACGCTCTGAATAACATGTGAAATCAGTCCAATAGCTGAGCAGGACGTCACGGGCGGGTGACGTCATGACAGTATTGGTAGGCTTTTGCTCCCGAAAGCAAACCTCAGGAACTTCCTATGATGAGGAAGGATGCAGATATGTGCATCTTTTAGATTGATTGTGACACATCAGTCCTCGGACTTGGTCCGAGACACTACCTGTTTGAGTGCGAGTGTGCTGAACTTCAGTCGCATGACTGAGAGGTTCAATAGGCGCAGATCTAAAATAGGTCGCAACCCCCCATCCTTCTTCGGAACAATGAAGTACCGGCTGTAGAACCCGGAGTCTGTCTCGTGCGGAGGGACCACCTCGATGGCCTCCTTCTTTAAGAGAGTAACTACTTCTTGTTCTAATACCAGAGCCTGCTCGGGACCCACTAGAGTGGGGGGCCCCGTTGAATCGAGGCGGACGAGAACCGAACTGGATTCCGTAGCCTCTTTCTACAGTACACAGGACCCATTGAGATACATTTGGCAGTAGCTTCCACGCTGCTAAATAATCTACTAAGGGAATCAGTCTCTCGAGACTGATCTCTGGTGTGCCCAGAACGGCTAGTTCGGTGCCCTGAAGCGGCACACTGGCAGGGGACAGCCGAACTAGCTGCTCATGATACCTCCGTAGAGGTAGCAAGCCTCTTAGTACCGCTATGTTTCCGGCCGGTAACTGAGAGAAGCGCTCACCGGAGGCCGCTGCACCCTGGAACACGGCAGGGTTGGCAGACCGACCTCCTGAGGGCACTGAGGAGAGACGGGCACCGTGTAATGCGGTGTGAACCTCTCGTCCCCAGAGGGGCCTGTTCTCTGAGGTCCTGAGCCAGAGCATCAGGACTCTCATAGCTGAAGTCTCCTATTGAAAACGACGGCCCTCAGTCGGATCTGGTGATTAGGAAGCAAATCCATACGCGAAACCCACGAGCACAGCCGCCGCTCCGCCTCGGCGAAAGCGGGGCTGGCACCGCGAGGAACGCTAGTGAAGGCTCCCTCCTCAAAGAGAGCCCTCTGAGAGCAAAGCAAGGCAGTAACAACTGTGCTTCGCTCCCAAGCAAACCACGCACAGGCTGTGTGTATCCCCACTCGTGATATAACGTTTTCTTTGGGCAGGGAGGAACACACAACCTACAACGTGGCTTGCTCTCGCCCTTGAAATGCTTTGTCTTTGCATGAGCTTAGACATAGCTGGAGCTTCTAGACCTTCACAATTGACAGACAACAATAAATATGACTGACACACACAGAGCGCTTCGCTGAATGACAGAAAGCTGACGCTGATTTCACATGTTATTCAGAGCGTGGTCACAGAAGGCGTTCCCCTAGCATTTTCCGAAGCAGCTCGAGTTCCTGAAGAGGAACTGCTGCCATGATCGATAAGAAATGTATGCAAACTCTCTTTTAAATGAAATTCCATTTGCCGCCTACTCTCTGTGGGTGGTAATAGCGCAACGTTAATTGCTTAAGTCAAACAGCACTGAGTTTTGTGAATAAAGTGCCTTCTATAATAAGCATAATTTACTGGCCTTTATTGAAAGGAGGCGTGTTTGCACTGAAGGAAATCACAATAACTACATTTAAATATGCTGCAGCATTATTACAGTGCATTTAGCACCTGGTTAAACTGGATTGTGGGTGGTTTGTGAATAAGACGCAGGTTTTTTAGCTGAAATAACCCATTCAAAACTGGCCATCTGTTTAGAGAATTTAACCCTGTGCCACCTACCCAAGACAAAACGTTTCCACGTAAGCTGTACAATGCATCAGCAATGGTGACCATAACCTGTACAAAATCCAACAATCATCTTAGGAGGCATCTTTCTCCTAACCGTGTAGCACAAGTTTGCTGTAAACCCAGGAAGCATGTAGAGCGGATTCAGCTCATAATGGATATTCCTAGGGCCAATGTATCAAAGGTTCCAGGTTTGCTTTCTCACAGGCAGAGACTATGTAAATGCATCCAAGGCTCCTATGGGAGATAAGAGGGGGCCGAATGGCACATTGTTTATTGGGAGTTGTGTTCAACATAAATCATCCAGCTGCAAAGACAGAGAAGATAACTCACCTTTCACTTTGTTTTTCGTTGCCGCCTCTGAGAGCATGAAATGGAGAGGAGAGATGAAGGAACAGGGATGAAGGGGAAAAAAAGAGAGAGAAACAGAGTGATTAAACAAGCCTTAAAGCATGAAATCCTCAGCATGTACTCCTCGAGTCTTCCATTAAAAAAGTAACAGTTGGCCCCCAAAAAAGAAAGCCATCATTGACGCCATCAACCCATGTGAACTTCTTTCTTTAGTGGAACACAAAAGAAAGACTTTTCCATGCAATTACAATAAATGGAGGCTGAGGCTTTCAAGCTTCCAGGCCGATGTAAAAGCAGCATAAAGTATCTTAAAAGTAGTACATATGACTTATCAACTTAATTTCAAGTCTTCTGAAAATTTTCACTCAAAATTTTGACTTCCATCCTAATTCTCATTCATATAGTCATGTTCACAAGAGTTCATGAGAGAATCAGTGTTCTTCATTTCGTGAAATGTTCATTTTGAGTCAGATCTTTTCAACAAATCTGAATGATTTGTTCATGAATCTGTCTGATCTGATTATTTAATTCAACTGATTCAGCCTCCATTGAGTCTCACTGAATACATTGTCAGGTTGCTACAGTTAACAGCTCACTGGAAGGGAAAAATATCAGTGAATATGGATAATTTCTTAACATAAAGCCATTGCGTGTTTTGTAATATATGACTTTGAACCTTGAACCCAGTTGCCATTCACTGAAACTGCAGGGAAAAGAGCGACTAGAACTTTGTGTTCCACAGAGTCCTGTGAACATCACAAGGAAGAATGTTCATTTTTAGGTAAACTCTCCCGTTAATGCCTAGTGAGTTTACAGATGAAATACTACTACTTCTCTTTGTTCAGAGTTTAAAGTTTGCACATGTTTGAATGCATAAGCTTAATACTTTCATTATGCCTGACCTTCTGC
Source organism: Sinocyclocheilus anshuiensis (assembly GCF_001515605.1). NCBI lineage: Eukaryota > Metazoa > Chordata > Actinopteri > Cypriniformes > Cyprinidae > Sinocyclocheilus > Sinocyclocheilus anshuiensis. Next base: position 2,328,263 of record NW_015546074.1, read on the forward strand.
TTTGCAAGCCGCCTGCCATAAACATCGCCTTGATGAGGAGCGTAACAGACATATTTTATAGCATGTGCCATCTGCATAGACTTCTTTATAGACCCAGCTGAATAATAATCATATGTAACCTTTCATTGTCAATATGCATATGGAACATCCATGATGAGGTGAGATTATAAGAGCTGAGATGACACTGCCACTATTTTTGTTGCATGATGGAAAATGACAGAAAAACCTCCATAAATGCATTTGCGGTGCTCAAGTTCGAATGTGATACATTCAAAGCGATGAATAATTTACAGGGAACACTTTTTCTGACAACTTTTCTGACTTTGACAGCACATAGGGTGAAAAGTTCACAATATTTGGATGTAACAAGACAAGTCTGAAGCAGAAGATATCTCAAATATGCACTGTAAATAGATTCTGCACAATCTGAAGAATGCTTAAAGAGTTGTTTAGTAAAGACGACAATAGGAAGACTCCATCTAAGTGAGCAAACTCAACTTTGCCTTAATAAAAAAATATGAACATTTAGAAACATTTTTATTTTTCACAAGTTCACGGCTCAAGATATTTAATGGAGTTCCCACTAAGTTTTAGGGACATTGAAGAAAACATCTGATATCTGAATACAAAATGGCAAATAAGTTCACATTCCTTAAGTGTATAGATTTATAAAATTATTATGAATAGTAGAGTTAAGACAATCTGAGTTTATTGAGAAACATGACATTAAAATCTGAAACAATTGAGTAAAAGTCTCCAATTAAACTCCATTTAATCTCATGTCTAGCAGAAACAAATGAGATATTACAGATCGCATTTGTGATGTTTATCCCCAACAATGATCTTAGCAACATCAAATTAACTTGAGGGCAAATACTACACTGGTTTTTGCAATAACCTTGAAGCCACTGAAATTATGTTCCTATTTATTAAAATGTGTTATGTGACATTAGAGGGAGTGTACTAGAGTATGACATTAAGTACTCTCGTATATTTGTATGAAAGCAATTTTGAGACACTGAGTGGACATACAGTACAGAGTGTCCATGACATAAAAGTGGAAAAATCATTGTTAAAGAAGTTCTTAGATATGAACTGAATTAATTTACTTGTGTTCATGTTGATTTCATATGGTTTTGAAAAACGTTTTCCCATTTTTAATATATTTTTTAATTGTTATTATTATTATTATTATTATTATTAATAATGCACTTTTTTATTTTACATAACATTATATCTAAAAAATATGTTCACAACTTATACAAGATAATCTGTTATTACTCATACATAAAAACTGGATGATTTTTGTCTTTTATGACAATAGTCTCACAATATTTTGGAATGTTCCAGAAAGCACTAGAACAGGGGTCTCCAGACTCGGTCCTGGAGGGCCGGTGTCCTGCAGAGTTTAGGTCCAACACTAATTAAACACACCTAAACCAGCTAATTAAGGTCCTACAAGGTATATTAGAAATTTCCAGACAGGTGTGTTAAGGCAAGTTGGAGCTAAACTCTGCAGGACACTGGCCCTCCAGGACCGAGTTTGGTGACCCCTGCACTAGAATATTACAGATGATTCTGGAATGTTACAGAAACGTCTAGAATGTCCCCATCCTTGCAAAAGAAAAATATCTTTAAAACAAAAAGCTAAATTAGTACAAAAACGTATCTGTACATCTCGGTTACGTATGTAACCCTCGTTCTCTGAAGGAGGGAACGGAGACGTCACGTCGGTGACCAACGAATTGGGATCTTGCTTAGAGAGACCAATCCTCTTCGAGTATAAACTAAAAGAGCCAATGCACATTGGCATACGATGATTGCATCCAGCTGCCGCGGATCACAGCGTGAGCATAAAAAGGCAGCCGGTGCAACTCATAACAGGTTTTCGCTGAGGAGCCGAGACAGTGACCCGGCCGCTCAGTGGTGGTACAGCAGCCGTGGCGACGGGACGTGACGTCTCCATTCCCTCCTTTAGGGAACGAGGGTTACATACGTAACTGAGACGTTCCCTTTCAGTCGGTAACTACGAGTCACGTTGATGACCGACGAATTGGGATCCCTACCAAAGCGCCATGGATGCTGCCCATTCCAGTGTCCTGTGCGAGCCGCCTGCGCCCCTTTGCGGTGTAGGTCGGGGCTCGCAACAAGAAGACCAGTCACTGTTGTCATAGCACTACCCACTCAGTGAGATTGGATAACACTCGGAAAACGTACTCGTTCCACTTGAAAGCCCCATCCTTCCAGAAGGAGGTTTCAGAAGCACTTACACATATGAACATCCGTTTAGGTGCATATGGAAGAATAGAGGTGATTGTAACCCTCATGGAAATGGCAGAAGTCTGCCGGGGAAACACGGGCTCTGAGGCTATACCGTGGACTTTACACATATGGGAACCACTTAGGCCTCTACATATGGAACCCAGCCCTCTACCGGTTCTCACAGATTCATTGAGTGAGGGACTGGCACCGGACGTTCCGCCACGTCTGGCTGCCGAGGGGATGGAGGAGCTCGACAGGGCCTACAGTACGGACACTCTAGTGTTTCATAAATGAAGCAAAGTAATTTCTGTGCATTGTTTTAGTTCGAGTGGGCCAATACGGTGCCACAAGGAGGACCGCTCCGCCCCAGCTCCACGGTGCCGCTTGCTGGAGGCTGCTGCGGATGCGGCGCAGGAGCAGGGGCGGACGCAGGGGGCCACCCTCGGCGACAAGCAGGCTGGGGCGCTGCGGCCGGCGGACGGGTGGAGGCAGCAGCTGCCCGCCAGGGCAGGGTGTGACGAACCGCC
>NW_015546074.1:2332143-2340456 GCF_001515605.1 Sinocyclocheilus anshuiensis
CTCAACTGGTTGCGAAGCGCTAGAGGAGCGATGGTCCCCCGAGGGTTGGTTCCCTGAGGGGTTTGCCACCACTGTAACTATCCGACTGCCCGTGCTACTGCCCGAAGTAGTCCATGCCTGGCTGCCGCCAAGAAGAACACTAGATCGCGGCAGAGGCAACGGAGCTCCGCCCCCCTGGAGGAAATGGAGCCTGGCCCGCAGCTCCGAGATGGTCATCTTCCCGCAATGGGAACATGACTCATCCGCGAACACCATCTTCAGGGTGCTTCATGTCCAGACACGTGAGGCAGCGATCGTGACCATCACCCGGCGCCAGGTAACGACCGCATCCAGAAACGCACGGGTGAAACGATCTTTACAAAGACGCACCCGCTTATTGTACTCTTTTAGAGAAATTGGCTCTTTTAGGGAAATGCTCTTTTACGTGCTGAAACGCACAAGGGAAACGGCCGTTTGCAGCACGACAGGGGGTAGTGCAGCCTGAAGTGCGCAACCCACTCGACACAGGAACGACCATCGCTGAAGCGCCGTCTGCCAACACAAAAAGTTCCCGAGAGTGCGCTAGACTCGTCACACACAAAGCAGTTTGGTAGGAGCAGAACGATGCTCTCGCTCAGCTCCGAAGCGAAATGCTGGTATGCGTTGCACCGGCTGCCTTTTTATGCTCACGCTGTGATCAGCGGCAGCTGGATGCAATCATTGCATGCCAATGTGCATTGGCTCGTTTAGTTTACACTCGAAGTGGATTGGTCTTTCTAAGCGAGATCCCAATTCGTCGGTCACCGACGTGACTTGGAGTGACCGACTGAAAGGGAACCAATGTTTCATAATTAATGATAGAAGTTCTAAAATTTACCTGATCTAAATATTTACCAAAATATTGATGCTATATGAAAATAAATAATACAATAATAATTAGCACCACATAATTACAGAAGAACCATAAAAATTAAGTGAAACAAATTTGTGTTACATTGTGTTATTAACTATTATTACACGGCTCTGTGGAATACTTGATTCTGATTGGTCAGTCGCATTATTCCGAGGTATGTTATCCCTTGATAACAACTGGTAAAAGCTAGTAACACAGTCTCATCTGGGTAACTGAAGTCGGCACTATACTGCCAGGAACAGTTTTTTCTTGATGGAAGCTTTGCGTTTGTTTAGCTAATAAAATATTAAAACTCTGTACAATTATTTAATGATGTCATTCTGGTATCGCGGACTCACTCTCTCGTTTCATACAAACACAGCTGCTGCCATTTTGCTACGATTGTTTTGTACGCTGTAATGTATTATAAGATAACTAACAAACTGGTAAGATTTTAAAACATTTTCGTCTTAAAACTTTTTATCATAATTATTTATGTGGTGAAATGTTGTGTAATAAATGGTATGACTGCACCATATCCCTTAAATGTCCGTCTAGTTTGAACTTGCTGCTTAACCGCAACTGCTGTGTTCACGGAAGCTTTGCGTTCAAATATTTCAAATCAAATCAATATTTCGTGACTAATTATTTATTATCAAAAACCTCAAAAACCTTATATTGCCATCAGTTCCACGAGTCAGGCCCGAAAGCCCATATTCTTTAAACCGCTGTGAATTGGCACATCGGTCTTGAGTTTCACGAAGAAGTCATTGTTTTTCACACTCGTTAATCTCTCTCATTCTTCTGTTTTAGCCAACCACCCCTGACCCCCCTGCCTACATGGAAGTTATTAATCTCTGACTCTGCGCACAGTGTCAGAATCTAATAGTGTTGACAAAGTCAGACTCCATGATAAGATTCTCCTTGCTGTAAGCGGAGAATGTTTGCCAAATCCTGAGAGGAATACCAATGGATATGAGGATCCACTAGAGAGCAACCGCTCTTAATCGAACTCTATTTGCTTGTCTTTCACTCTGTTTCCCCCTTTTGGCTTGTTTATGGGAATTAGTGTAACTGGCAAATAAAAAGAACTCCAAAAATGACATTCCAATAAAGAGGACAAATGGTACATCTTACAAAGACAGATTCAGAGGTTGTAGGCGATACGAGGGATAATTTTTTTCTCCATTCAAAATGCAGGTTTACACAGCACTGAATCATGGCTAAAAATGTGCATTTGGATACATAATAGTTGCAAAATGTTATTGCATTGCTTGTTTCACTGCAGTCTAAAAGTAAAATGTCCAGTGAGTGGCGTTAAAAATTATGTTAAATTTTCTCTGAAACAGTTCAGTGTGGCAATGTTTATTACACTGGTTGTTGTACGTATCATGATTGTTTGGAAATTAAATGTTATGATGACTCGATCAGTGGTGCTAAAAGTTTAGCGGTGCAGCGGCTCTGCATCGCAAGTGTAGTGTTTTACCGGGTGTGCTACAGAGCAAGTTTACTATATCAGAAAAGCCATATGGAGCTGGTTATGTGATGCAAATGTCAAAATGTATTAGATTACAAATCATGTGCTATGGAAACATTTTTTGAGGTCATAACATAGTATTGCGCAAGGAACCACAAGAAAGTTGTTGGTGTTTTACTGCCTCTAGTGTTCATTTCAGCTGGAAGGTGCAGTGAAAAAAAAAAGTTTTGCAGAAATGTAGACAGATTCAGGTATTTCCAATGAGCTTGGGTTGGATTAGTCATTCAGGCAACCGACCAACTAGTCGATTTGGAAATCTCTACTCTATCCACAATGCAAAAAGTCTTAATGGTCTTAATTTTTCCTTTGAGTTTTGGTGTGAAATGTGACAGATCATTTCTCGTGTGACTCACTTGTCTATAAAAATTTATTTTGAACAATGGCAATTAACTGGATTCTGCTTGTGGAGGTTCCTGACTCTGGGGTTCTCTGCAGTGGGCCTTAGTAACCACTGTATCACTTTCAACCGCTCTCCTCCTGTGTTCTAGGAGACTGCAATACTTTCTCACACGTTCATCCCTCTCTCTCCATTGCTTTTTCTGGCAGTGCCTATTTCTGATACCTGCCTGCAGGCGATGTGAAGAGAAGGGGGAGTCGGTCCCCACGGTGATTAGTCACGGTGACCAACCATGACAAAGGGTTTGTCCTCCAAAGCAGAGAGAACGAGGCCCTCCAGTGAGCTCACCAGGCAGCCGGAGGAATCATACCTCACATTGCCAAACAGCGAGAGTCCCTCGGGCACTATGGCTGCGACTGACCCCACGTCAAAGAGTAACCCATCATTCTCAGGCCAGAGGAATAAAAAAAGAATCCATCAGACAAGCACAATAAAGCCTGCTGCGAGTGTTTTGATGCCTGCTACTGTGAACCTTAGTTATATTTGTATATCTCCATATCGGTCAAGGCTTTTCAATTGAAAAATATTGCCTGAAAGGAACATTAGTAATTTCTTTAGGTAACATTTTTGATTATGGCTAGCTAGTGACGACGTGTACAACCAAGCATGAACTTGATAGCTGGAGTTGTCCTGCCTGTTTTCTATGCCTCAAAACTTTCTGCAATGTTGCAAGATTTTGAAGCTTTCCCTGGAGAAACGACCTGCGAGTGCAAGTGAAATCAGCAGTCGGCGAGTGCCCACTTAAGGAGACCTACACACAGCCCTGATAAGAGGGAGAGTCTGAGGTAGGGAAGATAGAAAACACTCTATATGTTCCATTAGGGCATTATAAATACTTGAATGAGAGCTGAATCTCTCATGTGTGCAGTATGTATCAGTACATTTTTCTGTAGCAAAAACATGTTGATTCGACATGAATCATGAATTTTATAAGATTTTATTTTATTATTATAATTTTTTTGCTTCAGACAAATTTAAAAATCAAATAGCAGCAATAATAACAAAATAAAATAAACCATTCAAAACCATGTTGATTCAATAAGAAATGTGATTTAAAAATTTTTGTACAACCCCATTTCCAGAAAAGCAGGGATATTTTGTGAAATGCCGTAAAATCCAGAATATGTTATTTGCTCACCTTTATTTAATGACTAAAATACAAAGAAAAAAAATGGTGTTTTCACTGGCCAACTTAATTTTATTTTGTAAATAACACTGTCAAATCAACTTCCCTTTTAATTACAATTTTTAATTGTTTGGGAATTGAGGACACTAAATATTAAAGTTTTGCAAGCACACTATTTGATCAATCCCACTTGATACAAGACTTCAGATGCTCAGCAGTCTGTGATCATCATTGTCTGATTCTCCTTTTCATGTCTGGTCATACAATTTCAATAGGAGACAGATCTGGACTGTAGGCAGACCAGTCTAGCACATTTACTCTGTGTCTAAGAAACCACGCTGTTGTAGCACATGCAGAATGAGACCTGGCATTGTCTTGATCTAATAACCATGGACTTCCCATGAAAGATGTCATCTTGATGGCAGTATATGTCTCTGTATAATCCCAATATATGCCTCCATGTCATTGGTTCTTTCGCACATATTCCAGTCACCCATGCTGTTTGCTCTGCTGCACCCCCATACTATGACAGACGTTTGCTTTTGCATCTGTCGCTGGTAAAAGTCTGGATGGTCCCTTTGGTCTTTAGTACTGAGAATGCGAAGTCCATTTTTTCCCAGAAACAAGTTGAAATGTGGACTCATCTGAGCACAGCACACATTTCCACTGTCTTTTTGAATATCTGAGATGAGCTCTGGCCCAGAGAACCCAGCAGCATCACTGAATAGAACTGCCGTATATTTTTCTCCTTGAGTATGAGAGATTCAAATTGCATTTATTGATGCAGTGGCAGACTGTGTTAAGTCACAGGGGTTTTCCGAAGTACTCCTGAGCCCATGTGGCTATATTTAACCATCTGGGGTCCGAGGGTGTTTTGGGGCCTGGAAAAGTTTTGACATGCCCTGACATTTGTGCTTTTTTCAGTTGCTTACAAACATTTGAATGTCTAAAGTTTAATAACACTGTAATCAGCACAAACTGGGCTACAATAATATGTGAGCAGCATGTATGTACGTGATTGCTTAGTGAAAAACGTCTCAGGTTACTTATGTAACCATGGTTCCCTGAGTAGGGAACGAGACACTGCGTCCTCTAGGGGTCGTCACGCCAGCGCGTTCTTCTGAGGAAAATCCAAAGCTTATTTCTCTAAGCGCCTCTTTCTGTCTTATTTCTCTCAGCGTGTCTTCTTCCAGAAGTGAAGTAGCCGAGATGAACTTGAGGGAAAGCCTGGCTGCTTTGTTTGCTGTGATGTGGGCGTTTACATGCGCGCGTCTCACGTGGACTATTGTAATATCAAAAGCGCGATCGGCGCGTGGGCGTGGTCACATTAGCGATAATGAGGGCGACGGCCAAGACTTGACATTGCGTTGGTTTCATACTGATTACTTTGTCACATAATATTTGTTTTCGTCATGACTTACTTCGTTTAAAAGTAGACATGTTAAGCTTTCTATAGATATATCTCTCATGTGTGTGTGTCAAATATTCGCTGAGTTTCAGTTCATTTTAGTGACGCGTTTCAAACAGATATGCGTGGAGAATGAGTCGGCTAAAAGCAAACCCTGTTTTTTTCCTTTATTTTGCAAAAGCACACTGTTTTGTTGATATTGTGAGTGTACACAAATAAAAGTAGACCCTTTACAGATTTAAATGCTGTATTACTCTTATATGTACGGTCAAGTATGAAGGAGCATTTTAGTTCTTTTCGCTGTCATCATTCAAATCTGCAAAAAGTTCCGCTGGCGGAACTGTCGACCCAGGGGGGTTAACATTGCAGCATGATGGGTTCTTATGCAATGCCATCTGAGGACTCAAAGGTCATGCACATTCAACTGAGCTTTCCTGCCTTGCCAGACTGAGATTTCTCTGGATTGGATTCCCTAAATCTTTTCACAATGTTATGTATGGTAGTTGGTGAAAGACCTAAATTCTTTGCGATTTTGCATTGAGAAATGTGATTTTTGATTTGTTTGACACTGCTCTCATTAAACTTGTCACAAAAGTGATGAGCCATGATCCAGCAAGCAAAAGACTGAGATGCTCCTTTTATACCCAAACATGATTCCCTCATCCATTACCAATTCACTTGCTTACGGTCAACTGTTTCATAGATATTCTATAATCTTTTCACTTTTATTTTGCCTCTGTCACAACTTTTTTGAAGTGTTGCTGCCATCAAAATGAAAATGTGTTTATATTTTCAAAATACATTTAAGTTGGTCAGTGAAAAAAAAACGTTGGAAATCTTTTTTGTCTACTTTTGTCAAATGAAAATGAAAAGTTAAAGAGAATTACTGTAACAAATCACACATATATATATATATATATATATATATATATTTTTTTTTGTTGTAAGATGAATATATTTTATATCACTCCAGACAAATTTAAATAGTAGAAACAATAATATTAATTAATAAAATAAGATAAATAAAATAAAATAAAATAAAATAAAATAAAATAATAAAAAGGAAAAGGTAAAAAATCAGGCCAATCATTTTAATTACTTACAAGATAAAGGTCACAAATTTAAACAGGAAGTAGTGGCCAAAATAATAATTATTAAAATAAAAAAATAAATAAAAAATAAGATACATTTTCTGAAGAAAACATGACTGCTGGTTTTCCAAAAAGAATACATTTTATTTATTTTAATATAAAGATTTTTACATCACTTTTCACAAATTTAAATAGCAAATAGTAGCAACAATAATAATTATTAATACGATAAGATAAAAACAAACAAAAAGTTCTGAAAAGAACAAAAAAACTATGTGACTGCTCATTTTCATGCAAAATCACATGGATTCAAGAAAACCTATGAATTTAATTTTATGTATGTACTGTATGCATCTATGCATTTATTTATTTGTTCATTCATTCATTCATTTATATATAATATGATAAAACAACCTAACTGAATCAGTCTATTTTGAAATATTGCTATTTTGGACCCAGCTGACTTATCTTTGTATAAATATAAACAGCTGAGTCTTCTGGTGGGTCAACTAGTTAAATTGTATTTGGAAAATGTCTAATATAGCTACATAGAGTTAATGAACTGAACAAACCCCTCACCTTACGTATTAGTAGTAGTAGCAATTCTTGCCTAGCAAGTGGCGCTAATAATAACATGAAATTCCTTCCTTTATTGGTTCTCGAGGGAAAAACACCTGACATTCCAGGCATGCCCACAACACCTGAAACAGAGCAGCAGTTTTCTACTCACAACATCCTCCACTGCATGAAGTGACAGTCTGCTCAATGTCACCCCATGCTGTCCTCCTCACCTGTGGCCAACGGCATGTGAATAATTCAACATCTCTGTATTATTAATGAAGGATGAGCTGTAAGTAATGGCCAATGCCTGGGGCCATTTACAGTGACAATGCTGAACACAATTCCAGAAGCCAGGAAAAGCCCATATAGGCCTAAACAACTCGCTGTTTCCCCCGGGAACGTTTAATGCCGTGTACATTTAGCATTTCATTCTCCGCATTATCATAGCTAGAGTTACACTTAAAGGGCAGACAGGAAAGAAAGAATTGGTAAAAGGTTAAAGCTAAATTACGTTAGCTTAGCAAAACGTCTGAAGTGCATTTAAAAAGACAATCACACGCTGGTATAAAACCCTACAAACATCTTTGTGTTCTCCCTATGAAAAAGGGTAATATTTTAAAGATATGGAGGGGAAAAAAGAACAGTAGTGATGAAAATGGAGAACAAATATGCTCTGCATACTTTTTATTCTGAGAAAACACCACAGAAAATACAAGCACGGCTGATGAACTACAAGAAAATCTTGGTAAATGTCAAACCAAATAACTTTTGTGGCTGTTGCATTAAAAATGGCATTTACCCACAAAGCTATTCTAGTTGCCAAACGGCTAAAATTATAGCATAAAGGACCCTTTACCTTAAAAGAATTTGGTTTATACATTTTGTTTCAAACAGATTTCTGATAATAAGTGACCAAAGTGAAAAACAGCACCATTCTCTGTAAACAGCTCAAATCCAGTAGCCTAATTCTTCCTCAAAAATTCTTCCTAATTTTCATTTAATTTTGTTCGTAACAAATCACACAAAGCCATTTAATCAGATTGAAACTGATGATTTTAGCCATTTTTGTGTGCTACTAATGTCATATTTTTATATGGCAACCAGGGGTGTGAAGTAACGAATTACAAATACTCACGTTACAGTAATTAAGTAGTTTTTATCAGTAATTGTACTTTTTTGAGTAGTTTAAAAATGGTGTACTTTTACTTTTACTTGAGTACATTTTAAGTGATGTATCGGTACTTTTACTCCGCTATTTTCCTCCGTTTGTGGTCGTTACATGCTTATTTTAATTTTATTTTTATCCATCAACGTGATTGGAC
>NW_015546074.1:2341152-2362659 GCF_001515605.1 Sinocyclocheilus anshuiensis
TTCAACACTTTTTGTTCCATTCAGTTGTGGATGCTGCTGATTCACCGAGACCGCCACGGCTCAGCAAAGAGACATGCGCGCAATTTAGTTATTCTTATTTCTTTATTGCAAAACACTAAAACTAGCACCGTTTTGGAGAGAAATTGGCTCTCATTTTGACCCATATCATGGTGTGTGATGCTGAACTATGAGTTTCTAATGGTGTTTGTAGTAGCACTGTTCTAAACATTAATATTTTATGTGCAACAACAGCATGCTGTCTCAGTCAAGTAGTTTTTTGGACAAGTACTTTTACTCTACTCACACTACATTTTTTGGAAGGTAATAGTACTTTTACTTGAGTATATTTTTTCAGTACTCTTTCCACCACTGATGGCAACCCAGACTTTAGCATCCCTAAAAAAAAAAAATTATTTGGCTTTTGGATATCTGCAGAAAATAAGCTCTGTGACCAACACAAGTTTATGATTCGTACATATTTTGTCTATCAGGATCATATTCACAAATTAACACAGATTTTATGAATATTGAAGCCTAAATACAATCAGCAGAAGTAAAAAGCTGAACAAACTATCTACACTATGCAGAGATGGACACAAATACATCAAAAAGTTTTTAACAAATTAGAAATACGTTCTTCTCAAATGTATTTAATTTAAAATACAAAATACTGGTGTGAGAAATGTATTTAATTAAATTACAAGTAATTTGTCATTTGAAAATACGAAAATACAAACAATATTTACAAGCAATCATTTGAAGTGCAAGAGACAGTACCATTAACATTTAGTAATACTGGAGTTAGATACACACATAAGAGAAAGAGAAGTGCTTTCCACTCCTTGAACAACTTATAAACAACATATCCTTTAACCCTAACACTAGACAATATATCCAATATATTGATCCATCTTTCTTCTAATTTCTTATGTTCACTTAAGACACAACCGACTGTGTTTACTTGAAAACCATCATGTCTACGCTTTATTTTTTCATGTTTCTTTAGCGCTCCTTTATCGTTTCTTCATCAGCGTGTCAAAATTAAGCAGTCCTGCGAAACTGTATTGTAATACTGCCTAGTCCTACTCAAGAGGATGCCTCAAGCTATTTAAATGTCAACAGTAAAGATTAACTCCTAAAAATGCTGATATTAGCTGTTAAAGGGCTTTCAGAAACCCAACACCGGTGGCCGTTAAGTGAGCTGTGGCCAGCAATTTATTGCTCATGCTCTTGCACACACTCCATAGTAATGCGAGCGAGTGACGGCCAATGTGATTCACCGACATAATTTCTCAGCGAAACTGCCTTCAGTCCTTCACATAAAAATAAGTCTGCAGGCTTCATCTCATTCTTAAAGTTTCGTTACATGCAGTTCACACATTGGCAATAAAAACTATTAATACTTGAAAATTCTTTCATAAAACCCCTTCATAAAACCCCATTTTGTCCATAGAAACAAGTAGCTAACTTTAGCTAGCAAGCTAACGTCACTTGTCAGCTAGTAAGCAAAGTTCTAGAGCAGCACAGCTTTTTCTTCTGTCCTGTAATATCATACAGTGAGCAATAGCCAGTTTGCACTGAGCACCAAAACAGCTTCTTTCATTTTTTTTTTTCCCAGTTGGAAGATGGAACCATGGACGAATTAATTGAAAATTCTGTCATTAATTACGTACCCTCATGTCGTTTCACACCCGTAAGACCTTCGTTCCTCTTCCAAACACAAATTAAGATCTTTTTGATGAAATCTGAGAATTTTCTGTCCCTCCAAAGGCAGCAACGCAACTTATACATTCAAAGCCCAGAACGGTAGGAAAGAGATTGTTAAAGTACTCAGAGTGACTCCAGTGGTTTAACCTCAATTTTATTAAGCGTGAGTGCTATGTTTGCACACACACAAAAAAAAACAAACATAATTTACAACTTTATTTATGAAAATATTGATCTGCATTGTGTGTTCATGAGAGCATCACAATGCATTTGTGTTGTGTTCACGTGATAGAAGACTCGCGCCTTAACAACGTACATGAGTGAGTGTTCAGTACCACAACACGTGTTTGGATAATATTTTCATAAATAAAGTGGTAAAATATGTTTTTTTTTTAAGTAAACAAAGCACTTCATAAATTCATACATTTGTATTGCTTAATGATATACTTAATGACATGGATTATTTAATGATGACTTTCCTACCATTCTGGTCCTTGAATGTGTAAGTTGCATGGCTGACTGTAAGCTCTCGGATTTCATCAAAAATATCTTCATTTGTGTTACGAAGATGAACAAAGGTCTTACAGAAGTGGAACGACATGAGGGTGAGTAATTAACAACAGCATTTAAATTTTTTGGGTGAACTATCCCTTTAAGACTCCACCTATGGATCCAACAGGATGTCATGTGATTCACTTGTATCTAGCCAAAAACTGTGAAAGGATAGTTGGCAGTACTATTAACACAGGTGAAGAAAGTTATTATATTATCTGAGAATAAAATGACCTACTTGATTAAGTGTTTTAAGCATTTCAAATACAAAATACTGTCTCTCAAAGTATTTAATTACATTAAATTACATTGGATTTTTTTTTCTGTCCAGCAAAATACAAATTACAAAATACTCAAAAGTAATTAAATACGTATTTTAAATACATGTAATTACAATACTGCCCATCTCTGACACTACGGTCGGATGACTTCAATGTCACCGCCATTAAGCTTCCGACAACTCTTTCAATATTTATTTGAAATCTTCAGGTTCAAAAGTTTGAGCTAAGACAGTTTGCAATGGTGTGAGTATAAACACAATGACCCTGTAAAAGTGGACTAGTGAGTATATGAGTTTACCTGTTTGGCTTGATGATGTTTAATGTCCCCCATAACATATGTAGTTCTATTATGAGGTTACTACGAACGTATTTTATGTTGTAAAATAAAACGAAGTTATTTTGAGCTTGAGTTCAACACAGACCTTATTTCAAGCATTTAGCCAAAAACCCACTGACTTCGGGACAATAGAAGTTCCTTTGACACAATTGTTAGTTGCTCAAAGCACTTCTAATATAACTCAGTACATGATTTTTTTCTCAGTGAACAGAAAAAACTTGCATACTTCAACTTCCCAGAGTTTGTGAAATAGCAAATTTAGATAGAAGCTTTAGCTAGTGCTTTCTAGTTTTGTGTGCATTATGCATCAGACAGTCCAATAACTAGTCTAGTAAGAGTTATCCAGAGAACTCGAAGCTCTTTCAATAAGCAACTGTTCTTATCTTATTGAGTACAGCATCAACAAATGTGTACAAATTGCAACTATTGCTCACTCAGATGATATTAAATGTCACTAAAACTTGTTTTACAAGTCCTAAATATTATAAACACATATTCTTCAGCGTCATTTTGATTTATTTGTTCTTGTACCAACAGCTTAAAATTGAATTCACCGCTGTTTGTCTTCTGACACTCTATCACAGAGACACCATGGTGTCTCACTGCAAATATAAACACATTGCCACAACCTCAAACACAGCATCAGTGTCACATATAAAGTAATTTAAGCAGAAAAAAAGACCTAAGTTTATTAATTTAAATGTATATGTGTTTAGGACTGTAATATTGCACAGCCATACAGCTGGTAAACACTGGTCATTAGGGTCTGGCTTCAAATATAACAACCTTTTATTTGGCACGTGGCTGGAGCTTTAGAAAATGCTTTGACATTAAGCTCTCTTTGCATGCTTCCCCATGGAACACGGCATGCAGATAAGAAAGAAACAGCCTGCGAACTGCAGGTAATGGAGTATTCACCTTCTGCAGTCCTTATCTGACACCTCCCCAGAGGAAAGAGGACCCGTCAACAGTGCACCTTGCGCTTACCCCTGACTTATGTCTACAACACGGATGACATTGGCGGCTGTGTGTCCGTACACAAATAAACCATGTTAGAAGTGCTGATCGGCCAAAGTGAAAAAGCTGCGCTGCTTCCTCTGAGCTGTTGCCTGTACGTGTGAGTCAAGAACATGACATTTGTTAATAAAATAAAATTGCATAGAGGCAATTTTGCCTCAGAATACATTTAAAAATTAATTAGAAAAAAATTGCAACACATTTAATTAAATGACATTTTGAGGTAAAAAAAATGAATTAGTATTTTCTTGTAAACACATTTTAATAATTTTATTTACAACTTCGAAAAGTAATGTGACAGTGTATTTTTGCAGTTACTTACATCAGGGTGGAAGCATAATGTCAGTTCTCCTCATGTTCACACAGATGAGTAATCACAGGCGTAGTTCTTCATATTAACTATGTACATCTTCCACTAACAACTGACAAGTTATGCCATAATTTTGAACAGCAGGGGAGAATGAGGTAAGATGTTAGTAAATCTCATCTCAACACATTTATTCAACATTTATGCTCTTGTAAAACGTTTCATCTGAACATCAAAAATGTGTGAGATTCATTGCATCCTGACAGTTCTGAGGTTAAATGATCTATTTTTGTCATTCGTTACACTTATTTTATTTTGGACACTGAAGGTTTGTTACTGGGGCATTTGTAGACACTACTGTATAACTTATGTTGTTTTTTTATTTTATATGAGGGGGATCTTTCTTCATCGACCAACCCCCATCCCACCCCACACACATTTTGCCTGAAAATTCTTCTTCTAAAAAAATCTCCTTTTCTGTTCCTCTGATAAAATTACAGCATACAAGGTTGGAACGATTTGTAAATAATGACAGATTTTTTAATTTCTGGGTGAACTATTCCGTTAGCCTCTTTCCCCACGCCCCCATAACCCAGTCATAATAAACCTCGTTGTCTCCTTGAAATGCCTAGTTCTTCGTTAATTTGTTTTTATAAGTTCAACTGTCTCTCTCTCTCTCTCTCTCTCTCTCTCTCTCTCGCTCTCTCTCTAAAAACTAAATATGTAACAATTTAGCAGTAAATGGACACTGTTTTTAGGAGGGGGATCTTTCTTCATCGACCAACCCCCATCCCACCCCACACACATTTTGCCTGAAAATTCTTCTTCTAAAAAAATCTCCTTTTCTGTTCCTCTGATAAAATTACAGCATACAAGGTTGGAACGATTTGTAAATAATGACAGATTTTTTAATTTCTGGGTGAACTATTCCGTTAGCCTCTTTCCCCACGCCCCCATAACCCAGTCATAATAAACCTCGTTGTCTCCTTGAAATGCCTAGTTCTTCGTTAATTTGTTTTTAGCAAACAGAAAAATCCAGCTGAGCTTTGAATGACCCATATGCAGCAGGTACATGGGGTCACTTGGCCCGTAGAATAGTGAGTTCAATTCATCTCTTTTCATGTTTCAAGCCATCTCATGTCATTGTGACCTTCTCAAAGTCAGTGCCCTAAATCGGTTTTCATCCGTGTAAGCTGTGACCTTTCCAGCTTGGAGGCTTTTAGCCTTACCTGCTGCACCACACAGCTCCACCACCTGCTCCAACAGCACAGCCTGACGGAGAGCTAATGCTTCAGAGATCAACCAATCTCATTCACATCCTCAATGCCAGCCCATGGCATTTGTGTATTCACCCTTCTAAAATTCAACTTCAATAAACGGGAAGAATGTTATGACACCTCATGACATGATATGATGGCACATACAGCTATGTGATATCACTCTGGTCTGCTGCTCGCGTTTTCAGAAGCTCTTGGTTTTGCTCTTTTTGCTTTAAAGGACAGTTGAAAATGAAAAAAAAATAGACGGATGGACAGATAGATAGACAGATAAAGAGATAGAATAACAGATATAATGATAAATAAAAATAATGATAAATAAGTAAAAATGATGATAGAGAGTCAAACATATAGAAAGACAGACAGACAGACAGAGATAGAACGAACGAACGAACGAATGAACGAACGATAGATAGATAGATAGATAGATAGATAGACAGACAGACATATAGATGATAGACAGACGGACGGACGGACGGACGATAGATAGATAGATAGACAGACAGACAGACAGATAGACGATAGATAGATAGATAGATAGATAGATTGACAGAACGATAGATAGAACAATATAATGACAGACAGACAGACAGACAGACAGACAGATAGATAAACAGATAGATAGATAGATAGATAGATAGATAGATAGATAGAGAAGTGAACTATTCAGCTATAGTATGACACACACAAATGTTTGAAGCACATAACCAGATTAATTTGATTAAAGCAGCACAGCAGAGAAACCAATCAGTTTGAGAGTGCAGTGTTGTCATTAAGGACGGAAGTGGATTTGTTTCTACACAAGTCCAGAAATACTGCAATTAGCAAAGCATAGAGAACAATTATAGCATAATAGATTCAATTACTGGTAATGGCTGCCACATCTCTGCATGGCATCTAATAAAAACAGTGATGCAATATTACGGAGAATGAAACAATGAGGACTATTTTTTGAAGCACTATTACTGACGCTCTCTATGCATTTGCTCTGTCTCAAAGATAAACTATGCTTACAGCAATTAGATCAAAACATAATAATATCTCCTATTGGAGCTCTATCTTTAAAAAAGGGTTAGATATGTAATTACTAACATATTGTTGTGAAAAGGGTCAATGAAACTCAATCATTGCATAAATAATACTCAATCAGTCTAATCAAATCAATATTCATAAAAAGTAAAAAGCAAACTTGATTTGAATACATGTGAGCATTCAGATGTTTATCGTTACTTTAAATCACATTTCACAACTCACAATGTTTTTATTGATTGATTTACTTCATTACTTTTCAAAGTATTTTTATCCACAACAATAGCAGGTTTTTACATTTTAATTTGTTAAAGTCTTAGGACAGTTCCACCACTTTGATATCTTTGAAGTCACTGACTTTTATTTCTCGTTTATTGACTTTGATTTTGTAATTTTTAAAAAATTTGTTTAAATTATTAAAATGAATTTACTTGAATGCTTTTAAAATACTATTTATCTACAAATATTCCAGGTTTTTAAATTTTAGTTTTTGTTTTTTATAATCTTAGGACATGTTGCTTCATCTTGACATTTTACTTTATGCAATTCATTTTAATTCAGTCATTGTCTGAATTCATTTTTTTTTTTAATGAACAGATCCATAAACCAAAAACAAGAGTTCTTTCACTCACTCAAAGATCAATATTAAAAGCACCCCAAAATAAGTGTAAAGTTTCTACCACATCTCTTTAGTTCATCATGATATTGTATCCCCAGCTGTTTCTTTTTTGCTATTTTGACCAACAAAGATGTTTCAGGCTGAAGTCACATAACACGACTTCAAGTGCCAACAGCATATCAGATTCCAGACGTGATCGCAGTGCTCCATCGCTTACGTTTGGATGTACATGAGCAGTTATGCTTTGATACAGCGTCTGCCATTAATCTCTCATTTAATTTTCCTCAGAGAGACAAAATCAGAAAAATGGTCAAAACACACATAGCAAATTCATTGTAGAAACTCTATTGACAGTGCAATTTAATCCAGGACCAAGATTAATATGTGTCTAGCAAACCGGCCCTCAGAAGTTCATGCACTGATGTGGCCGTGTAGAGCAGTCCGGCTCTTTCTCGGTGGGGTTTCTAGACAAACAATTTCTTATGTCATGCTTCCGTGAACACACATCTAATATGTACTCTTGGCATACACTGCTGGCTGCAAACACATTGAAAGGCAACCAGTGTTGATTCCAATGAGACGGAGGCAAAGTGAGGTGGGCCAAATCCAAATTCTGGTGTAAGCACTTTTTTCAGGTAGTTTTCTGATTTTTTTTTCTTTTGCGGAGGTGATTTATTTTGAGTACAAAAAGAGCAGAGGCTATGTATAGGAGCAGTTTGAAGCCGGCTCTTACATAAATGCCTTGTAGGGATAAAAGTCCTACACTAAACTGCAGTTTCTTGTGCTGCTGTGGACTGAAGGCTCTTCCATGTTATTTCCTAAGCTGTCGTTTTATGGGGTCTGTCAAGAAAAATCGAAGTTACATGTGCACTGATCATTAATCATGTCTGAGTTTAAAAGAATATATGTGACCCTGGACCACAAAACCAGTCATAAGGGTAAATTTTTTGAAATTGAGATTTATACATCACCTGGAAGCTGAATGAATAAGCTTTCCATTGATGTATGGTTTGTTAGGATAGGACAATATTTGGCCCGAGAGACAACTGTTTGAAAATCTGAAATCTGAGGGTGCAAAAAAATATATATACCTTATGACTGGTTTTGTGATCCAGGGTCACATATGTCATAATTACTATATTTCTATATTTCATACTTACTTATATTGTCTCAGGTAAAAGTGTACTGCCGAATGAACTGACAAGCTTTTAATAAGCTAAAATATACTTTAATGTAATTTCTAGTGAAACTTGTCCCTAGAGCACTTGTCTATATTTACATATATTTGTAATGTATTTGTAAACATTACATGTTTGTAATGAAGTTGCAATTTAGTACATTTAAAATAAATGTACTTTAAATGTAACATTGAGTAACAGACTACAGTTAAAATTATAGTCATGTTTGACATCAAAATAAGTGTACTTTAAAGCATGGCAAAATATTATTAAAACATAATGATTTAAAATGTACATTCAAGTAAAACTTTAAATTTGACATTATTACAAAGTGCACTTTTATAAAAAGAAATGAAAGTGTACTCTCTTTAACTATACTTACAGTAAGTGGCCTTTTATTTCATTAATATTATAACCTGCAAGTGTAATGTTTTAAAAATATAGTTTTAGGATTTGAAGTACACTTCAAATGCACATTCAATACAATTAAGCATTTTTATTTATTCAATTTATTTATTCATTTTTTCCCCCCACAAGAATGATTTTGGCCTTAAATTCTTAAATAATCATCATTTACCCTCATGTTGTTCCAAATCAGTATGACTTACATTCTAGTGATGGGAAGACTGAATCATTTTACTGACTCTCAAGTTTGATATCATTCTTCAAAATGTATCTTTATTCAAATCATTCCGTTCAAGTTCAATGATCACTTTACCTCCCGAGTCTTTCATTCCTTTGTCACGTGACAGACACAATGAATGAATTGTTCATGAATGACCCATCACTAAGGGGTGGTCGTGGCCTAATGGTTAGAGAGTCGGACTCGTAACCCAAAGGTTGTGGGTTCGAGTCTCGTACCGGCAGGGATTGTAGGTGGGGGGAGTGAATGTATAGCGCTCTCTCCCACCTTCAATACCACGACTGAGGTGCCCTTGAGCAAGGCACCGAACCCCCAACTGCTCCCCGGGCGCCGCAGCAAAAATGGCTGCCCACTGCTCCGGGTGTGTGTTCACGGTGTGTGTGTTCACTGCTGTGTGTGTGTGCACTTAGGATGGGATAAATGCAGAGCACTAATTCCTAATATGGGTAACCATACTTGGCCACATGTCACGTCACTTCACTTCACTGTTCTGTGGAACATAAAATGAGATGTTTAGCTGAATGTTCAGGCTGCTCTTTTCCATAAAATGTAAGCTTATCGTTGGTGTCCCAACTCTGAAAAGTACTGTAAAGGCACCATAATAATACCATAACAATACTCTACATGACTCATGCCAAGTTTTCTATGGAAGCCCACTTTTGCCACTGAATAAAACATAAAAAACGGTAATTGCTAATTTATCTCACAATTCTGCCTTTTTTTCCTCGCAATTGTGATTTATTTTCTCAGAATTATGTTATATAAACTCGTAATTGCAAATTATAAAGTCAGAATTGCGAAATATAAACTCATATATTTATATTTATATAGTCATATATTTATATTAAAAGTTTATATCTAGCAATTCTGACTTTTTTTTTTATTGAACTCGCAATTGTGAGTTATAAAGTCCAATTCTGAGGCGGAAAAAAAAACTATTTTCTTAGAATTTCGAGTTTATTTCTCACATTTCTGGCTTTATAACTTGCAATTCTGAGAAAAAAACCCTCACAATTTTGACTTTATAACATGCAGTTGCGACACTATATCACAATTCTGACTTTATAACTAGCAAATTACGAGTTCATGGGCCCTATCATACACATGGCGCAATGCGACGCCAGATGCGACACAAGTGTTTTTTGGTAGGCGGGTGCACAATGCGGGTACACTCTGCTTATTACACACACAGTGACGTGCAGCAGCAACATGCAAAATATTAAACATGAAAGGATTACAATGTCAAAGATTATTATTGTGCCCCGTACATGGGTCTGCTCGCGCATGAGCAGATCCATTTCCTCTCTGGAGAAGCGTTCAGTCTTTGCTTTTGCAAATTCCGCCATGTAAATAGCGAATCCGCTATGGCAGAAGCGCAACTGGCTTTTAAAGGGAATGGGAGATGAGACTCTGATTGGTTTATTGCACGTTATGCCCAAAACACACCCATGACTCATTAAGAGAATAGGTACAATCATTTTGGACCATGCGCCTGGTGCGATGACTGTTTTTTACGTCGTTAAATTAGAAAAAGTGGATTCGGACACACCCTAAGTGCACTTGCTCCATGCGCTTAGATCGTTAAAATAGGGCCCTATATCTTGTAACTGTGAGAAAAGTCAGAATTGTGAGATACAAAGTCACAATTAGATTTTTAAATTTTTATTCAGCTTCCAATTTTTTTGTCATCAATCAGTTTTGTGTAAAGAACAGACTAAAATGTTAACCATCACTTGCTGAAAATCTTCCCTAATGCTTTTCAAATCTCCTTCACACTTCTGCATATTCAAACTTGTCAAGTCACATGATATGAACCAATGGAACCACTAACATCAAACCTGAAGAAAGAAAATCATACAGGTTTGGAACAACATAAAAGTGACTTTTTTTTGCAAAAGTATTTGTGCAAACTAGCCATTTAACATGGAATAGATGTGGTTAATCACTTGACACTTTATTATGTTATGCCTGATTATTTATTTATTTTTATATAGTTATTTTTTTCCAGGGGTCAGCAATGACTATCTCCATTCCTCCAATTAGCATGCCTGATGACAGTAAGGTGAAAAGGTGAGATAAGCTTTTCTAAAGTTGTTCTTAAAATTCAATGCTCTCCATTGCTCACAGGTCTCCAGAGAGCAGGCAAGTCTTAGCTCACTGATCTGGAAGCGCAAACATTAAACACCGACAAAGACAAAAAAGGAAACTCATCAAGACAATGCTAAAATTGAAAGAGCAAGAGCTCAAGAAACTCATCAAGTTTAACTCAAACAAGGTCAATGTAGCGCTTCTTTCCAAAAATGACACCAGCCTCTATTCTCATTTGGCTCATGGGCTGCATGAACTGAGCGGACGGCGGCTTCAGGTAAGTCTCAAGGTCACCTGTTTTAATGGTCAAACCCCACTGAGTACAAGAGCATCTGTCTGCAAGTTCAAATAGCTGAACTTTAGAGCACTTTTTTTGACCCACTTAAGCAGAACCTAAGTAAATCTTTAGACATGTTTTCAGAATGACTTCTATAGTCTTAGAAATATGGTTAAAGTGAACTGCTGAATGTGCTGACAAGCAGTTAAAGGGTTAGTTCACCCAAAAATGAAAATTAGCCTGTGTTTTACTCACCCTCGAAGCATCCTAGGTGTATGTGACTTTCTTCTTGCAGATGAATCCAATCGGAATTATATTAAAAATTGTCCTGGCCCCTCCAAGCCTTACAATGGGGGTAAGCGGGTGTTCGGTTGTCAACAGTTCAGAAGACGTGAAATAAAGTGCGCGCATCCATAATAAAACGTCCCTCACACACATCTGGGGGTTGAATAAAGGCCTCCTGTAGCAAATCCATGTGTTTTTGTAAGATAAATATCCATATTTCAAATGTAATAAACACTTTTTTCTCACTTCCGCTGATTGATCGTACGCGGAAGCCGTTCAGGCGTATGACGTAGGACGTAGAAATGCGTCTGAGAAATGCAAAGGAAAGGAAGCAAAGTTTCCTTACTTTAGCAAAGGAAAACCAGTCTCCTCTTGGCTTATATCGAAATCCTCCTACATTTTTCTTTACAAATCCTCGTTTTGTGCTTATAATTCGTGACCGGTGTTTTGTTTTGTTCTCTCTCCGCGCTCGTCACTAATCACGCAACGGCGACGTCCTACGTCATCCGCTGGAACGCATTCTGCATATGACAGAATACCGGAAGTGAGAGAAAAGTGTTTATTATGTTTGAAATATGGATATTTAGCTTACAAAAACGCATGGATTCACTACAGGAGGCCTTTATTCACTCACTGGAGCCATGTGAGGGATGATTTATTATGGATGCGCACACTGTATTTCACGTCTTCTGAACTGTTGACAAACGAACACCCGCATACCCCCATTGTAAGGCTTGGAGGGGCCAGGACAATTTTTAATATAACTCCGATTGGATTTGTCTGAAAGAAAAAAAGTCACATACACCTAGGATGCTTCGAGGGTGAGTAAATCACAGGCTAATTTTCATTTTTAAGTGAACTAACCCTTTAAGGTAAACTAAAATATATGTTAATGCCATTTCTATTGAAACTTGTATGTCATGCATTTAAATAAGTTGATGAAGTTGCAATTTACTGCATTTAAAATATATGAATTTTAAATATAATATTGAATATCACACTCAGTTAAAATTCTAATCAAGTACATTACATTTAAACTTTACATTACTTTAGTATTTAAATCAACAGCGTACTTCTTTAAAGCATGACAAAAGTTTATTACAACAACTATTTAAAATGTGCAATTTAATTTTCATGAAAAAATCATGAAAGTCATGAACAGTGCACTCAGTCATGAAAGTGCACTCTATACTTAAGTGACCTTTTATTTAATTAATATTATATTATCTACATTATATGATCTACTATCTATTAATATATTAACTGTGTCAGGGCTCGCTACTGTGCGGGAACGAAGGCGTGCGGAGATGATGGAGAGTCACAATAATCACAGTCTTTATTGATCAAAACAGGAGGAAACACAGGGGAGCCAGGAGACACACACGTAGCACGAGGAATGGACGTTTAACACCAAACCCTGGACACAGGAAAACACTGGGCTTAAATAACTGGAAACAAATGAGGGAATTGACGAGAAACACCTGAAATCAATGAACACAATCAAACACGGGAGAAACTGGGTCATGTGGAGCACATGGGGAGCAAAACACAAGGCAGGAACACAGGGGCAGTGCAAGGGCATGACAAACTGCAGTTTTATTTATTTATTTTTTTTTTTTTTAGTTTTAAGATCTGAAGTACACTATAAGTGTGTATTCACTACAATTAAGCACACTTCTTTTTCACGAGGGTGATTTTGGCCTTAAATCCTCAAATAGTCATTTACTCACTCTCATATCTTTCCAAACAAGTATGACTTTCATTCTTCAAGTTAAAATGAATCAATCAAGTACTCGAGTACTTTCCTCAAGTACTACTCTCAAGGGGTCATATGACATTGCTAAAAATAACATTATTTTGTGTATTTGGTGTAATGAAATGTGTTTATGTGGTTTAAGGTTCAAAAAACACATTATTTTCCACATACTTTACATTATTGTTTCTCCTCTATGCCCCACCTTTCTGAAACGTGTTTTTTTACAAAGCTCATCGTTCTGGAAAGCGAGGTGTGCTCTGATTGGCCAGCTTTCTAGTGCGTTGTGATTGGCCGAATTCCTCAAGCGTGTGACGGAAATGTTACACCCCCTACCATACTGTGATGCGAGACGCGACTAAACAGCGCGACGAGACTAAACCAATAAAACCCATTATAAACGAGGCATTTGTTGCATCCAGTGGGGACATAATTACTGATTATAATGACTTATACTGTTTAAAATACATTGCACACATCTGAATATTTGGTTTGAACTGTTCTGGAACAGTGTTGTAAATACAACTTAACCACTGATTTCTAGTTGTGTCCTCTTTTGGAAGGCTAAACAAAGTAGTTTCGCTTTCACAACGAAACACACAGCGTCTCCACGATATGGCGGCGTCAACAATACTACAGCGAGAATCAAAGTTACGCCATCTTTCTTTGCGTATACATTTGGGCGGTGTTATGCAAATCTTCCTACATAGTGACTTAGACATGTGGGGGCATGTTTGAACGAGGCGTTTTAGGAGGGCGTGGACGAGTCTTCACTTTTATAAAGAATATCTCTTTGGGTTTGAGACTTTAGTCTTTGCAACTTTAGGGATTTTATCTATTCACGAACAGCTTGTAACACTCCAAAGAGAAAGGGAAACTTGAAAACGCATCATATGACCCCTTTAAGTGCATTTCTTAAAAATATCCTTTTGAGATCTGAACTCCACTACAATTGCACATTTACTACTAGCACACTTCATTTTCACAAGGGTGATTTTGACCTTAAATTCTAAAATATATTTACATTTACTCTCACTCTTCTAAACCAGTATGACTTTCATTCATAAGTTAACATTACAATCAAGTACTTTAAATGTGACCTTGGACCAAAAAACCAGTCATAAGTGTCAATTTTTCGAAATTGAGATTTATACATAATCTGTAAGCGGAATAAATAAGCTTTCCATTGATGTATGTGTTGTTAGGATAGGACAATATTTGGCTGAGCTACAACTATTTGAGAATCTGGAATCTGAGGGTGCAAAAAAATCTAAATATTGAGAAAATCGCTTTCAAAGTTGTCCAAATGAAGTTCTTAGCAACGCATAATACTAATCAAAAATTAAGTTTTAATATATTTACAGTAGGAAATTTACAAAATATCTTCATGGAACATGATCTTTACTTAATATCCTAATGATGTTTTGCATAAAAGAAACATCAATAATTTTGAACCATACAATGTATTTTTGGCTATTGCTACAAATATACCCCAGCGACTTAAGACTGGTTTTGTGGTCCAGGGTCACAAATGTGGTTTAGTATGTTAGTCAATACATCAAAGTAAGTGTACTTCATTAAAACACAGCAGATATTATTAAAACATAATGACATTAAAATATACCTTTAATATGACATGATTACAAAGTGCATGTTTTAAAAGTACGCTTAAGTGTGTTAAGAAACACTCTCATTTGGCTCACAGGCAGCAATAACCGAGAGGACGGCGGCTTCAGGTGAGTCTCAAGGTCACCCATTTAATGGTCAAACCCCACTGAGTACAAGAAGATCTGTCTGCAAGTGAGCCAACAAACACAGCGTCTGAAAACAACCGTTATTATTTGGCCCTGCGCGTGGAGGCTTGGTCCTGCTGACATCGGGCGGCCCATGGGCTCAGACGCATAGCAACCACTTAACTGGGCTCTGGGAATCCAAGGCAACTGCACGCCTCGCTAACACCCCTGTTGACAGGGCGATTCCCAATAACTCAATTTCCTGCCCAGTAATTTACTCCCAGTCCCTGTTGCCTCCTCTGCTCAAAACAGCCGATATATCGCCCCAAACAAGAACTGACAACTTTTTTGTTTACATAGGCCTCTTTATTTGCTGTTGTGAATATTTATGAACGTTCTGCGGGGTCAGTCGCGCTAAATTACCATGGGTTCTTATAAACGCACAAGAGCGGGGATCTCAAGTGCTTGTTTAGCTCGTATGTAGTCCAGAGAGAGCTAAATTCAAGCTTACGCCTCCAAACAAAAAGATTTGTCTTTTTAATGTTTCTCATGCATTCTTATGGGTTATTACAGATTTTTCTCAGCTCCGAGGCAGTTGTCTCAGTCATCAATTACAATCTGGTGTTAAATTATGGAGTGATGGCAAGGCTGCCTTTACACCGCAATTTGATATATAGGAATGAGGGCAGAGATTCAAGGTCAATAAAAAGCCCAGCGCTGTTACAGTCCGAGCAGCTCATGTATGATGCATGTTGACAGCTTACAATTACAACCACCATGCTACCAATACTGTGAAGTGTCAAGCTGCGTCAGTCAGTTTGTGACGGATACAACCCTTCACATTTTTTTTTTGTATGCTCCGAATAAAATAAAGGCCAGTTAAGAAGTGGATTGTCACATTATTGTCTGAGCACAAAGTGATGAAGTATCATTGACATCAGTGAAGTAATCTGTCTATTATCTATTTATCTTTTTTTAAAAAGGTGTCAAAACCGTGGCATAGCAGTTAGCACACTGAGCAATGCTGCTCTCACACACCAAATAATAAAAAAAAAATTAAAGAATAAATAAAAGTTAGAAAAAGTAAAGTAATAGTAATAATAATAATAATAATAATAATAATAATAATAATACAATTATTTGAATTTGTTTGGAAAATTGTGTTGCTGTTGAATACAGCAGCTGCTCAAAGCACTTAAATATTATTATTTTATGAAACTTTGATAAAACGTCATTTTTAAACTTATAAACAAACAAACAAACACAACTAATGAGCTAAAAGACTTTGTGTAATGAGGTTAATATTAAGGTTAATATAAGTTAATATTATTATTTTTAACCATCTTTTGATATAAGCATATTAGATTCTGTACTTTTATTAAACAAGATGGAATATTTTAAAGTGGAAAAAAAGCAACTAATACCACAAAAACATCAAAGAATTAATTAAATTCATTGTTAATCCATTGCTGATGTTTGTTTTGTTGTTTTTCCATTCCAAATGAAGTGACTTTCTGAAATATTTAGCCAAGAAAGCATTATTGTTTTTTATTAGAGAAAGGAAATTAAGAAAAAAACAAGGATAGATAAACAAACAAACAAACAAACAAACATATGGAATATTTCTAAATAAATAATAACTTTTGTTTATGAAAAACAACATTCACCTCATGTACTTATGCGTGTGATAAAAGTCACCATGAAATCAAAATTGACACATTTTTATTTATTTATTTCATTTCAAATACGGAAAGAAAAAACGATCACAACTTTCATTTCATAACAACTTTAATTTCCATCTTTAAAAACTGATGGAAACATAGAAACAAATAAAAAAAAAATCTGTATAACAGAATCGACCCAGCCGCCAATGGCCGACAGTGTTTTTTCCTTTCAAGTGCATCTTGAAAACTTGAGTGTTTGCATATGCACTGGAATTTAAAAGCGCTACCACAGTGTGCCTTCACCTTCCCATCATCCCTTAACCAGGACGCCGTCGCAGTTGTCACTAGCCGAGTCTTTCACAAACCCTCCTGGACTGTGCGAGTGCCCTGAGGAAGAATCGGCTCACCAAAC
The DNA here is from genome assembly GCF_001515605.1 of Sinocyclocheilus anshuiensis. Lineage (NCBI taxonomy): Eukaryota > Metazoa > Chordata > Actinopteri > Cypriniformes > Cyprinidae > Sinocyclocheilus > Sinocyclocheilus anshuiensis. The sequence continues at coordinate 2,358,312 of NW_015546074.1, forward strand.
CCTCTCTGAATGAGAAGAGGCTGTTTTTAATGGCTCAGAGCGCTTAGCATGGCAGCAGATGGGAGTCCAGTTGGCACAGCTCTCATTATGGGAGCTTCAAGTCATCCTCCGCCCCACTGCCACCTGTCCGGCAGGTCTAATGCCACCCCAGCACCTGGCCAAACCATTACATGTTATGATCAGGGTTCAAGATGGGCGTATTTATTCAATTTAGGAAGATATTCTGTTGTCAAGTGACAATAAAACCAACAATAAAATCTTGTGTATGAAAGTTGATGCTTTTTCAGGTTAAAATGGTGTAACAGAAAGAAATATCTTCCTATTCCTGAAGATATATATATATATAAAAAACTTTATTTTCTTTTATTATTATTATTATTTTATTTGAGTTTGATGATGTTACAGCACCTGTGCATTATGCGTTTTCTAAGTTAACCACTCCTTGCAGAATCTATAAGATGTATAGCATTAAAAAAAGATAAAATATTAACAAATAATGTTGTATTTTTTATACTACTGCCCCGAAGAAGCTGCATAACAAATATTTTCATATATTCCACCAGACAAAATAATAACTTAATGTGCACAAATTATTCTGTTTTAATTGTTAATATACCCAAAGTTTATATCATGTTTTGGACCCTCAAGCAACAGTGACTGAGTGGTTTGTTTCTAACTCTAATGTGAAGCTGTTTTTTTTTTCACTGATGATAGATGTATCATTCATTTCATTGACATAATGATATCTTTTGGCTTGTGTCCATCAAGTTCCATTTTTTTTATGTTTTTTATGGAATTGTTCATACCCTGATATAAGATGCTGTTCTGTCCACCTCAAACTACAATATCGAGGGGTAAGAACCAGAAGGGCATAAGTGACATTTTGGGTGAAATGGAGATATACATATCAAATGAAAGCTCTTGATGAGCTCTTTCTACTGCCAGAAGGACACAAGTGAATTCTTAATCAATTTGGAGTTATTCATTAGAAACCAAAAGACTTAACGCTGAAAATACTAAGCCAGTTGGTGCCAAAAGGGCGTAACTGCACTTACGCCACTTTGGCATTGAGAAATATATGGAGGGTAAAGCCTGTGGTTAGCACATGACTGACACAACAAATAAGCCTGGTAGGTCAACCATGAGAAGACAGCAGTTTTTAACTACTGACAATGTATTATCAAGCTTATTTTGTGACAAAGAGCTGGATGATGATGGAGAAAATTAAAATATCCAGCATTCAATGTCAGTGAGGTGTAGCTAGCTAGCAGGTAGTAACCAATAACTTACTGTACATTCTAATGGGATATCATATAGGCACTCAGTAACTGCTTAACCACAAGAGAGAAAATGCAGAGAAGGGATTATTATTATTATTATTGTTTTTTTAATTACAAACCCTAGCAAAATAGTAATATACTGTATTGAAAATACATTTATTTATTAGTAGTTCAAATCTATTAACATTTTATTTGCTTTATTTGTTGTCTATTTACTGACATATCACTCAATACTTATGTAAATATATATATATATATATATAAACTTTATTTGGAGTACTACTTGTACACAATGCACATTTCTCAATATTAAGCCTAAAATTTGTTTTAATGTCACCTTGCTTCATTTGTCTGATCACTGGAGAGAGGAAATCACTAATGGCGGCATATGCAGTCACCTTACTCAAGAGTGATGTTTCTCAGCAAGACTTTTTAGAGAATCTTCACCAAAGTTTGTCTTTGCTGCATCATTTTCCACTTATTTCGGCTTGTAATATCAAGCACGGATCCTCAAAGACCCAAATATGTCGAACGCACAGATGGGGATAAAAATGGACAGCTCAAACTGTGATATTTCTCTAAACATCAGACTGAGCACATAAATCATGTCTAACAGTGATTTTATGCCCTGTGACTGGACATCATATCACCAGACGCTGGAGTTTGATCAGTCATCAGAGCTCACTGGGTTTAGTAACAGCTGATTCCAGCGGTTTCTTCCAAACTCCCAGACTCTCAAATGAGGCACTTTTAAAAAGCTGACAATGCCCATCCAGCATCCAGCGTAATTACCTCCTCATTTAGATCACTAAACAGTCCTGGAAAAAAGCCAGACTTTCTCTCTGTCACTTAAATATACTTCACTTCTTGTCTATTTGAAAGTTTTCGGAGCTGTGGCACACTGCTTGTGATGTTTTAGAGCTGTTGGCTCACTGGGAGCCATGTTTCAATGCGTTTAATAAAGGCGACATCATGACATCTATGTTTAATGGTGTTGTCTTTATTTGCAAAAGGGTCAATAGGCTACTTTATTCAAAAATGCATTAATAATGAAATCAGTATAGACACCTCTTCACTTCAAATGTATGGTTAATGTGCCTTATATTTTTGAATTATGAAATACAAAAGAAACTGCGATAAAACTGTCATGAAATAATAATGAAGACAACAAAAAAAAGTTTAATTAAAATGGCTGAAATTCTTGAAAAAAAGTGCAATACTTTGAAAATATTTTATAATATTTAAAAACATTTATACGTCCTATGTATAATTTAAAAACATGACATTTATATAATAAAATAAAATAAACAATACAATACTGTATAAATGTTTGGGGTCTGTAAGATTTTTGTATGTTTTTGAAAGTCTCTTATGCTCGCCAAAGCTGCGTAAATTTGGTAAAATATTCAGTAAAACTATAATAATGTGAAATATTATTACAATTTACAAATGTTTCACAATATTCAATTTCATAATTTTAATATTTTTTTAAATTATTTAAAATTATTTAATTATTATTATTCCTGTAATGGTAAAGCTGATTTTTTTTTATGTGTGTTTGAACTGCCAGCCTTCAGTGTCACATGATCCTTCAGAAATAATTCAAATGATTTCTTATTATTATTATTAATAATAAGAATGGCTAATTATTATTAATGTTTAAAACAGTTGTGCTGCTTCATATTTTTGGGGAAACCATGATACTTATTTTTCAGAATTACTCGATGAATAGAAAGTTCAGAAGAACTGCATTTATTTGAAATAGAAATATTTTGAAACATTATAAATGCCTTTACTGTCAAGTTAATGCATCCTTATGGAATAAAAGTATTAATTTCTTTAAAAAAAAAAATCTTACTGAGCCTTAATATTTGAATGGTAAACAAATAAATAAGTAAATAAATAAATAAATAAATACATTAATTATTTTAATAATAAGATAAAATAAAATAAAATATGGATTTTCAAAATATATTTACTTTTCATAATTTCCGTGTCACTGAGTTTTATTTAAATCTAAGAAAGCATAGTTTTGGGTATATTCAGCAGAATTTTGATTGTCATCAAGAGCTCGATCAACAGAAATGATGATCTGTCCCTTTAAGCTCATATTTGCTGAGGTCCACATAACCAGAATTGTGTTTGTGAGTTAAAGAAAATCAGAAGTGAATATTATTTTCCCCCCGGGTGTCTCCAGGGATTAGTCACTATATACTAGATGCATTCTTTGTAGTTGAGGACACAATGAAAATAATACATTGGGCATTTATCCAATAAATAAGAACAACACAAAACAAATTGAGATGAATGATGCAATATCTTTCTCAGCCCCTTTAGGCTTGAAAGTTCCTTTACTTAATTAGATATTTAACATATGCCACTTGCAAATAAACCCAAGACGCACAATGTATTTTTGCGTATAACACGCACTGAATTCAGATCGGTTTGAGTAAATAAGGCCGTGTGATGCAACGACTGCGACAGTGGTGCAAACCGTCTTCACCCATCAAAGGTAATCTGCCGCTTTTTGCCCAGATTTTGGGTGATATCCGGCACCGAGAACAAACAGCCCATCTGTCACAGAGACTCTGCCCCAGCAAACCACCTCTCAACCTCGCAGAAGACTGAGAGTGGCCACAAGACTACCAAAATATCACTACAATATTAATATCAGTCGACAGTCATATATTGCAGGAAATGAAGGAACGGAGTGCTGTCAGATGGGAACACATATATTAGGATCTGCCAGCACTCAGATGACCTGAACTGCGTCTGCCACTAAAATACTTACAAATAAAAAACATGGCAAGTGGAGCTGGGCCGTCTGATGGTATGGTAGGTATGCACTCTTTTAAGGATCCGAAAAGATATTTTAAAAAGATACATTAAAAATTCAATCAATATAATTAATAGCTGTGATGTACTTGCTCATGATATTTAAGATAGCTCACAGGAATCCAAGTTTGCATCCTGAATTAGAATGATATTTTTATCGCCACAAGGAAGGAACTGTGATCTAAGTTGATGAAATTATAATAAAGAAAAAAAAAGTCTCATTAAAAAGGCTG
>NW_015546074.1:2365765-2378448 GCF_001515605.1 Sinocyclocheilus anshuiensis
ATATCAAATGAAAGCTCTTGATGAGCTCTTTCTACTGCCAGAAGGACACAAGTGAATTCTTAATCAATTTGGAGTTATTCATTAGAAACCAAAAGACTTAACGCTGAAAATACTAAGCCAGTTGGTGCCAAAAGGGCGTAACTGCACTTACGCCCCTTTGGTATTGGGAAATGTATTGTAGTAAAGGCTGTGGACAGCACATGAGTCAAAACGGCTGACACAACAAGTAAGCCTGGTAGGTCAACCATGAGAAGACAGCAGTTTTTAACTACTGAAGATGTATTATTAAGCTAATTTTGTGACAAAGAGCTGGATGATGATGGAGAAAATTAAAATATCCAGCATTCAATGTCAGTGAGGTGTAGCTAGCTAGCAGGTAGTAACCAATAACTTACATTCTAAGTGTAAGTTACTGCTTAGTCACAAGAGAGAGAATGCAGAGAAAGGATTATTATTATTATTGTTAATAATAATTAGTTATGTAATTCATTACTTAAAGGGATAGTTCACCCAAAAATGAACATTTGATGTTTATCTGCTTACCCCCAGGGCATCCAAGATGTAGGTGACTGTTTCTTCAGATATCGAACGAAAGCTCTTGATGAGCTCTTTCTACTGCCAAAAGGACACAAGTGAATTCATAATATTTTTGGAGTTATTCATTAGAAACCAAAAGACTTAACGCTGAAAATACTAAGCCAGTTGGTGCCAAAAGGGCGTAACTGCACTTACGCCACTTTGGCATTGAGAAATATATGGAGGGTAAAGCCTGTGGTTAGCACATGACTGACACAACAAATAAGCCTGGTAGGTCAACCATGAGAAGACAGCAGTTTTTAACTACTGACAATGTATTATCAAGCTTATTTTGTGACAAAGAGCTGGATGATGATGGAGAAAATTAAAATATCCAGCATTCAATGTCAGTGAGGTGTAGCTAGCTAGCAGGTAGTAACCAATAACTTACATTCTAAGTGTAAGTTACTGCTTAGTCACAAGAGAGAGAATGCAGAGAAAGGATTATTATTATTATTGTTAATAATAATTAGTTATGTAATTCATTACTTAAAGGGATAGTTCACCCAAAAATGAACATTTGATGTTTATCTGCTTACCCCCAGGGCATCCAAGATGTAGGTGACTGTTTCTTCAGCTTTATTTTCTTTTATTATTATTATTATTTTATTTGAGTTTGATGATGTTACAGCACCTGTGCATTATGCGTTTTCTAAGTTAACCACTCCTTGCAGAATCTATAAGATGTATAGCATTAAAAAAAGATAAAATATTAACAAATAATGTTGTATTTTTTATACTACTGCCCCGAAGAAGCTGCATAACAAATATTTTCATATATTCCACCAGACAAAATAATAACTTAATGTGCACAAATTATTCTGTTTTAATTGTTAATATACCCAAAGTTTATATCATGTTTTGGACCCTCAAGCAACAGTGACTGAGTGGTTTGTTTCTAACTCTAATGTGAAGCTGTTTTTTTTTTCACTGATGATAGATGTATCATTCATTTCATTGACATAATGATATCTTTTGGCTTGTGTCCATCAAGTTCCATTTTTTTTATGTTTTTTATGGAATTGTTCATACCCTGATATAAGATGCTGTTCTGTCCACCTCAAACTACAATATCGAGGGGTAAGAACCAGAAGGGCATAAGTGACATTTTGGGTGAAATGGAGATATACATATCAAATGAAAGCTCTTGATGAGCTCTTTCTACTGCCAGAAGGACACAAGTGAATTCTTAATCAATTTGGAGTTATTCATTAGAAACCAAAAGACTTAACGCTGAAAATACTAAGCCAGTTGGTGCCAAAAGGGCGTAACTGCACTTACGCCACTTTGGCATTGAGAAATATATGGAGGGTAAAGCCTGTGGTTAGCACATGACTGACACAACAAATAAGCCTGGTAGGTCAACCATGAGAAGACAGCAGTTTTTAACTACTGACAATGTATTATCAAGCTTATTTTGTGACAAAGAGCTGGATGATGATGGAGAAAATTAAAATATCCAGCATTCAATGTCAGTGAGGTGTAGCTAGCTAGCAGGTAGTAACCAATAACTTACTGTACATTCTAATGGGATATCATATAGGCACTCAGTAACTGCTTAACCACAAGAGAGAAAATGCAGAGAAGGGATTATTATTATTATTATTGTTTTTTTAATTACAAACCCTAGCAAAATAATAATATACTGTATTGAAAATACATTTATTTATTAGTAGTTCAAATCTATTAACATTTTATTTGCTTTATTTGTTGTCTATTTACTGACATATCACTCAATACTTATGTAAATATATATATATATATATATAAACTTTATTTGGAGTACTACTTGTACACAATGCACATTTCTCAATATTAAGCCTAAAATTTGTTTTAATGTCACTATTGATGAGGATTGTATGATCTTTGAATACTATTTAAATGCAGATATTTAAAATGTACCTAAAGTATACTTGCAATAGTTCCACTTTTAACACAACCAACTACAGTTCTGTATATCTTTAGCTTGACTTCAGCACTACTTTCTTACAATTAAAGTGCATTATGTACAAAATCAGTTGTTCCAATTTAGCAGACTTTAAGTAAACCAGTTTAGTAATATTTAAATGTTTTTGTTGTATTCTTAGCGTGTAATGAATGAATTTCAAATACATTTTTGTATATTTATTTTTCAGTAGGGAAGGCATCTGTAAAGGCTTTTCAATCGCTCATTTGGCCAAATAGTTGAGTGGCTGGGATTACTATTTTAGTAAAATTAATCACATTCAATTAACTAATTTTATTTGTTTTATCACAATAGATTGTTATTTATTTTAAACTCATTAATGTAATGCTTTGTTCATATTGTCATCAGATGTGCCTATGTTTTTATACATGAAATTGAATAAAACATTGGTGCCAAAAAGGTGCATTTGATTAAAAAAAAAAATAATAATATATATTTTTTTTCTGAATAAATGTTAAAATAGTGTTCAATAAGTATACTGTCATCCATGTGAGCACAAACTTGTATTATAACCTATTGAAATCAGTATATAAAAAAAGTCATCAAACTATGCTCATTTTTTTTTTTGTTTTTTTTGGTTCCTCCTGTGAAGTTGGTGAAGTATCACTTACGCCCTTCTGGTTCTCACCCCTCGTTATTAAACCCACTTCACTCAAATAAAATTAGCTTATTTACCAATGTCATATGTTTGAATTGAGTATTCCTGAAATGTACGGTCATAATTCACAAGCCATAATGGCCACTGAATCAGTGTGGATTATGATTGTTTGGGCCTTTGCTGGGAAGAAAATGCCGAGATGAAACCTCTAAAGTATAAGTGATTGCTGATGTACTGCATTTGACCACCGAACAGCACATTCAAATGGCTGTAATCTGTCATCCAGCTCGGGAGGTGAAGTTCTTCATATATCGCAGCTATTCTATTCCTGTCCTCCTGTATTCATGTATTTACCACCTACATCTATCAGCATTACCAGGTTGAGACTTCCAGTGAGCGACTGTGTGCGAGAGAGAGAGAGAGCGAGTGGGAGCCAGGGACTTGTCTGCATTTGTTTATGATCAATCAAACTAATAGGTCTCCTTGGGCATGTTGTTTACAATGGACTTATTTCCCCCAGTTCGATCATGTATTCACTACTTTTCTCTCCCCTGTCAAGTGGAAATATGACTCTTACTGCACTTGATTCCACCAGTGAACTCACATCAGCAACTTTGGCTTGTTGCTGGCATTTCAGCCCTGGCGTTTTTTTTCTCTAAACCAGTGTCTTTTTCACTCGTCTCGGCGCACGCTCCAAAACATGTAATTTCTAGCTGTCCGAACTGATGGCCGTGGCAGACTGCACACCCCTCAAGACTAACAATCATCAGATTTGTTCATGATCCATGTAGAAAGAAAAACAGCAGCCTGCGTTTGATGGGCCCTGTCAGATCCTCTGTCCTCTCGATACGGCCCTTCACGCTCACTTCTTCCATTCATTTATTCACATCTCCTATTAATATTATAGCTCAGAGTTAACTGCCAAGAAATACAGAAAGCTACTTTGATACTGTTAATTTCAAACATTTATTTTGATATAAAATGCAACATTTACATATTGTCAAGTGTTTGTGTCTGTTTAGGTCCCGTTTGCCCCTATTTGGTTCAGTTCCTGTTCTCATTTAGTTAATCAGCATTTATTCTGTCCACCTGTTTTGATTGATTACTCCTCACCTGTTTCAGTTCTCCCTAATTACATTCCATGTGTTTATATACCCTCACTGTAAAAAATGACAGTGAATTTAATGGTAAAAGACTGTAAAAATGCTACAGTAAAAACCTGTTAAATAGTTAACGGTAAATTCCCCTACAATATACGGTGAAAAACTGTACTGGACATTACATGTATTGGACATTAATTTTACGGTAGTATACCGTTTTTGGAAGTGAAAAAGACCGTATAATTTACAGTGAATAACCGTAAATTGACACTCCCAGAATTCCCTGCGTTACATTTCAAATGTGATGTTTTTTTGTTGAAATAACTATGTTTCTTCTTAGTTTTTTCTCATCAGTTTTGTATGCCGGCCGCCATTGACCCAAGCCCACCGGTCAACGCAACGGCAAGCCTGCCAGCCACGCCTTTCACCCCAAGCCTAGAGGGGAATATGAGGAGGAGAAGGCGGTTGGTTCTGGTCCCTAGGTCGCCGGCCGCTACGAAGTCAAGCCCGCCGGCCGTGGCTTTCTCAAGCCCGCCGGTTGCCATTGACCCAAGCCCACCGGTCACCGCAACGGCAAGCCTGCCAGCCGTGCCTTTCACCCCTGAATCTGTGGAGGAGACGGCGGTTGGTTCTGTTCCTTAGGCGCGCTCCAGTGTCGGCTCCAGCCCCTGAGTTCGCTCCAGTGCCAGCTCCTCGAAAGCGCCTTGCTGTGCCTACTCCTCCAGAGCACCCTCCAGTGCCCGAATCCAGCCCAGAGTGGGCTCCTGTTCCCGAGTATAGCCCACGGAGGGCTCCAATTCCCGAATATAGCCCACAGAGGGCTCCAGTTCCCGAGTTTAGCCCACGGAGGGCTCCTGTCCCCGAGTTTAGCCCACGGAGGGCTCCTGTTCCCATGTTTAGCCCAGTGAGGGCTCCTGTTCCCATGTTTAGCCCAAGGAGGGCTCCTGTCCCTGAATCCCGTCCAGAGCACCCTCAAGTGTTATGTGGCGCGAGGTCGCGCCTTTCGGAGGGGGCCGATATCTGTCATGTGTTTGTATCTGTTTAGTTCCTGTTTGCCCCTATTTGGTTCGGTTCCTGTTCTCATTTAGGTAATCAGCGTTTATTCTGTTCATCTGTTTTGATTGATTACTCCTCACCTGTTTCATTTCTCCCTAATTACGTTCCATGTGTTTATATACCCTGTGTTTTCCTCAGTTCCGCTGTCTTGCTTTGAAGTGTGTGCTTCAAACCCACCGTGATAGTGACACATATGTTAATCAAAATGTAATTTTAACAAAATATTTATAATGCAATGAATATGCAAAAGAAGAGCATAATATATAAACCAAACAAAGTTAATTAATAAAGATACTAAACAGAAAACTGTTGTTCTACAATAGGTGAAGCTTGTCAAATACATTATTTATAAAAAATATTATAAATTAGAATAAAATTGTAATATATATTTATGTATGATGTGTGTATATATATATTAATATTATAAATAACATTATTTATAATATAAATTAAAATGTATTGATGCATAGATTTATTAAATTAATTTATTAATGCATATATAAAAACATATTATTCAGTAAATTACTGTAATGTAAATCCAATAATTGGATCCAATGTGATTGAACCCAAAAATTCAGTCACAATGCAAATAAATTAAACAAACAACTAAATAAAATAAAATAAAATAAAATAAAATAAAAAAAATGTCCAAACTGCATTATTATAATTAAAAAAAAAATTCTGGTGTCATTTTTGCTTAATATTATTTCGGCAACACTTTATTTTACCGGTACTGCCCCAGTGACAGGTTTTGTACCTTTTTTTCTGAGAGTGTAAGGGCCAATTCTCACCATTAACCAGCATGCATAGGCTATTACTAGCATATTGGCTGTTTATTAGTACATATAAAGCACATATTAATGCCTTACTCTTCATGGCCCTATTTCATATTTTACATCCCTTAATACTTAACAACTACCTTACTAACTATTAATAAGCAGCAAATTATGAGTTTATTGAGGCAAAAGTCACAGTTAATAGTTAGCTAATAATGTGAGCTGGACCTTAAAATAAAGTTTCATCATTATTTCATATAATTTGGTGTTAATGTTTGGTGTGGAGAACAGCAATGCGATGAGAGAGAGAGAGAGAGAGAGAGAGAGAGAGAGAGAGAGAAGAAAATGGAGAAAGAGAGACAGGCCGGGGAGTCCAAAAATGTCTCATCTTCAGCCCTCTATCAGACAGCAGGGGAGATGGACAGTACGTCGTCTCTCTCTCTCCTAGGAGATTGATTGCATAAAGTTGGCTGTCGGGACAGATTAAGCTTTGCGGCTTCCCCAAAACACGACTGAAATGATCTTTGTAAAGCATCAGCCTGCTGAAAACCTTCCTATCCAGCTCAAAACAAACTCTTAACGCTGCAGAAAGGGCCTGCAGTAATGCCTAGTGAACAGTGGAATCTTTAAGACTAACATGAGGAGCGATGACATAAATACAGTGGGGTCCAAACATCAGAGACCACTAGTTGAAAGTGCTTCATTTTTTGCATTTGTTCTGAGTACTTTTTTTTTTCATTACAAATTATATTTAAAATTTCAGCTATAGTTTAAGTGTTATGGTCTTCAGTAACAGCCTGTGCTATAAAGAGATGCAATACAAAAAATGTTAGCATCTGTCTAGCCACGTAGAGCGGCAGTGACAGGCCACAGCGAGACAAAAGCACTTAACTCTGACATTTTGCAAGGCTGTAACTTCAGTTATGATAGAATGAGAGAAGGATGGAGGTCTGTGTTTATCTGACTCCTCAGGTCAGGCTACTTAAAGGCTGAAATTCCTCCAGGCAAGAGCTCCCGCTTCTTCCCTTAACATACACAATGACGGTTAGTCTCAGAATTAAAGGACTTTTCCCCACAATTCACCTCCCCGCTCAGTGCTGCTGCACACCAGTGCTCTATCACATAACAACCTGGCATTTTCATAGCCTGCTCAACCTGGTGGAAGCATCCTGAGAGATGAGCACCGTTCCAAAACATAGTCAGCTGCCTCACGGCGTACTGCATACACAGGCAGCATTCGAACCCTCATGAGTGAATCATTTGGAGCCCTCGATATAAAGACAGAAATATCACATGAGAGACTTGACCTGACAATTGATTTCTATAGAGTTTGGCATTAGCATGTTGCTAAACTAATACTCCAGTAAACAATGATGCATAGCACACAAATTCTTGATAGAGTACATTAGTTGGTTTCCAGAAGTAAAAATCCTGTTTATTTTCTCTATAGGGGAACAGATGTTGAACAATAATTTATAATCTGTTAAAAATAGACCTACTGTAAGCTACAAGATCGTTAATCAATGAAATATGTTGTTATTGAAGCTGTTGGTCCACATTATTTCCATTTTTTTTTTTGAACAATTGTCTTAAACAGTGGAATTTTTTTGGGGAAAACTACCCATGAAGCACTGAGAACGATGTAATCGAATCAGTCTCCCTATGCTTTCAAACTACTGAAATGTGTGTGTGTGTGTGTGTGTGTATATTTTGCAATAAATGTATAATATGTTTCTGTATACACAATCAACATGTTTAAATATGTATCTGTCATTTTTATTTTGATTATGTCATTCATAGTGCTTCATGGGATTACTATTCACCTCGTAGCTGGTTAGTTTGGTTCATGGCTTATAACTATATATATATATATATATATATATATATATATATATAATTAAATTAAAATTAAACAACAATAATAATAAAAATGTCTTGAAAAATATATTTACATTTTTTTAGAAAATAATCTAAAACTTTAATACAATTAATTTCTAAGCACATTTGGAAAAGACCTGAGATTAAAAGAGCAATTAAAATATTCTCTGTAGGCAGCACACTGGGTTTTGCTTTCTCCAAAGCAGCTGCCAAAGAAAAGCTTCCATATAAACATAACTCCTGATCAGAAAGCCCTGAGAGAGCATATTTCTTTCATGTAAAAATATGATATTTGAGATTTCATTACCACATAAAATGAGATGAACATACTCAATGAGTTGATGCCCGTGCGCTTAAAGCTAAAATGTAAAAAACAGAGCTGTGAAGCACATTGAGTGGGAAATCCACCATAAATCATACATGAGGCAGACATTAATAATTCAACACGTGCCATTCAAATGTTTGTATAAGATGTATCCAGCCACAGAGATTAGAAACAACTGGTTTTCTCATTCAGAATAAATAAACATGAAATGCACAGTCAGGACCCCACTTGTCCTAGTAAATAATTTCTTGCCAGCAAAGTTCACAAGGCTTAAGACCCCCTCAACAGTCATTACCTCGCTAATTCAATAATGAATCTGTAAATATTCATCCATAGCTGTAAGACTGCAGATTTACAGGAGCATTCAGTCGTGGTGAGGGCTGAAAGACAGACTATTTACCCGGTTTGACCCCCTATGAATGCAAACACGGCACTTGCACTGTCTGCAAACTGTCCCGAGCTCTTTCAGTGCAATGCTCTGTCAGAAACACAATCAAGCATGTCATTTAAAGTTTGCCGTGCAGCAGCGAGTACACCAATTCTTTTCAGCTGGGTAAACAGCCATTTATCTTTCACAGGAAGTATTGGGACGCTGTGTCTATTGAGGTGATTAAAAAGACTGACTAATTACACTGAATTATTCTAATGATGAGCGGTGCTGTCTACAAGAGCTGATTTGTTGACATGCCTAACAACATTTCCTGTGCAGGGGAACCGTGCCAGCAGACCTGGTAAATTCATTACCGTTCTCTTCTTCTTTGTTTTTTAATCTACAATGAGCCACGTGTGTTAGGTTTCCTCTGGGTCCTTTCGGTCTAATGCGTCCTGTCACACTAGTGCTACAAACAAACAAGGACTACCCTTTTTTTTTGTCAAACTCTGACACAGGTAAAGGAAGACAAAACATATACTCAATCAAGTCGAAATTTTATCTGTCAAATTTCAGTCATTTCCTGAAGCCTTCAAAGTGAATTTCAAGAATTATTAAACAAAATTAAAAGTTTCTTCAGCTGTCATGAAAGAGCTACAGTAACCCAAAAAGCTCCCTCAGGCATAGATAGACCTTGCTTTGGTGAAATATTGGATTAGGATTTTCTTCAAAATAAATGCTGAAACATTACATCAGTCTTTTTTTTATTTTAATTTTTTTAAAATAAACCTTTAAATATAATGAGCTAAAACTAAAAATGCTGTAGTTAAAGAAAAAGTAGCAGGATCAATGACATGTGAATTAATTATGTAATTTGTGCATAATAATTAATTGAATGCACCTCTTCTACATTGTTTTTAATTTATGAAATTATATTGTTGCATTTAAATGTTTTCTCATTTTCTATATTAAATTTATATTAAATCAAAAATGCATAAACGCAACATACACGGACAGAAAAGATGTGTGTTTGTAAAAACAATAACCCCCCCACCAAACTACATGTCCATAATCCATAATATTGATTCCTCCATCCCCTGTTGTCCTCTGACAGCAAAATCCACCCACATATTTGTTCAGAACTGTTTTTGGACTGATTTTGTTCTCTCCTGATTCAAACAAGATGCCATTTTCACTGGAAAATTGTATGGATTATGGACTTATATTTTAGCAAGAGGGAATGGTTTAAAGTTAAAAAGTTCTTAAAGGGGTCATATGATGCGATTTCTATTTTTCCTTTTCTTTAATGTGTTATGTAGCTGTTTGTGCATGTATACGATCTGCAGAGTTACAAAGCTCAAAGTCTTCCACAAAAGGAATTATTCTATCTAAAAGAGAAGGCTGATCCAGACCAGGCTAAAATGGCTCGTTCTAACACGCCCCCACATGTCTACGTCACAATGTGGACATATTTGCTTCTGACGGCACCCATTCACTGCAGAGGATTTTTTTTTTGTGAATAAGAAATAAATCAAGTTTAATAAATCAAGTCATTTGACAGTGCAAATTAAATCAGACTGTAAAATGTCATGCGGTGCCACTCTCCAAAAAAACTTTGATGTAACGTATAACATGGCTGGTTAAACAACTTGACATTGACTACGTTTACATGGACATCAGTAATCTAATTATTTACCTTATTCTAAATAAGCCAATATTATGATTATGTTTGTGATGATGCAATGTACAGTTTTGGGTGTTTCATTTTTAATTATATGAAAGCTTCAAGTGCAGTTAATTATTTGTACGTGCATACAGATGTTGTCCATGTAAACGTACTCATGGTTAGAGTCATGAAATCATGAAATTACTTATTTTGGAAATGCTTGTTAAATATCTTATTGTGAGTGATTATGAGTCATGTATATGTTATATTTGTTTGTTTGTTTATTTATTTATTTTTTTAGACTTTGAAACTAAAGATCATGACTTTTTCTTTAAAGGGGTCATATGATTCGATTTAAATTTTTCCTTTCTCTTTGGAGTGTTACAAGCTCTTGGTGCATAAAGAAAATCTGTAAAGTTGCAAAAGTTAGTAGGCTATTAAAAAATAATTGCTGGATTTGTTTTCAATGTTTGTGGCATTGTGCCTTAATAATGCCTTTGCAAGAATCACAACACTCGTGTGTTAAAGTGTGCCAACAAACTCCTCGAGCATAACTATTAGTAGATACATTTCTAAAATATTCATATTATATCTGTGTCTAGGGATATTATGAACACCAAAAAACATGTTTCTCTAATTTTGTCAGTGTTTCGTGTGGAAAAGCGTTAACTTTGTTGCAGAATATTGTAAATTGCTCACTACTGGAATAATAAATAAACCCTAACAGGGTGTTAAGGATCATACAAATTTGTCAAGTTATCCACAGAAAACTCCTCTTCCCAAGCTTCTTCAGTGATGCCAGTTTTTTTCACTGGAGGAAAGCATTGTTATGTACTCGTTTGAAGTTAAAAATGTCTTGTTTTTATCAGCTGTTTGGACTCTCATTCTGACGGCACCCATTCACTACAGATTTCTCCAAATCTGTTCCTATGAAGAAACAAACTATTTCTAATTCTTGGATGCCCTGAGTGTGAGTATATTGTAATTTTTGGGTAAACTATTCCTTTAAGTGCACTTCTTTTTCACAAGGGTACTACTTAGAAACTGGGATGAGGACAGTTTTAAGGGACGGAGTGACATTTTCCTTGTCCATTTATCCATGGAGAAAAAGTAAAAGAAAACACATTGTGACGCAAATGCCAAAACGAAAATGTTAATAGAGTGTCCATAAAATATGTGTATCCCTGGCATTAAATATAAAGTAGATGTACTTCCAAACTGGGAAACCTCACAGGAACGCTTCTTTGCATAAGTCACTAAAATGACTTTACCTTCTGCCTTCATTAGTCAGACAACACAACAACGATGAATCCTCCCCAACAGCGACACAGATCTTACTCTCAACATGAAGTCCTCTATAAACAGGAAGCAGGCTTACCTGTGGAGACAAGAGAAATGGATATGAGACACAATCCAGGTCATGATGCATATTTTGGTGAGGATACAGTACATAAGCAGAGCTCAGTTTGAATAATTAATACACAAAATGAAGGGGAAAAATCAGTGTAAATGCCTTAAAGGTTCGGTTCTTCTGCTTGAATTGAGATGGCATCACATTAAAGATATAAAAGCCTTGCACTTTAACAGGTTTACTGAACCATACATTCAGTTTATGACACAGCCTCCAGCTGAACACCTACTATATCCAATTTCAACATCTCAAAACACATTTCAACATGCTTGAATATTTACATCATGTGCACGTTTTGCACTGTTTGTGAAAAAATACTCAAAGAAGATGAAGTTTTAAAACCAGATTTTCTAAAGAATACCACAATGCTAAGATGTTGTTGTGTTGCAGTATTATTTGTGACAAAACCAGTCATAAGTGTCAATTTTTCGAAATTGAGATTTATACATCATCTGAAAGCTGAATAACTAAGCTTTCCACTGATGTATGGTTTGTTATGATAGGACAATATTTGGTCAAGATACAACTATTTGAAAATCTGGAATCTGAGCATTATCTTTATTTAATATCCTAATGAATTTTGGCATAAAAGAAAAATCAATAATTTTGACCCATACAATGTATTTTTGGCTATTGCTACACATACTGTATACCCCAATGACTTAAAGGGGTCATATGATGCTGCTAAAAATAACATTATTTTGTGTATTTGGTGTAATGAAATGTGTTTATACGGTTTAAAGTAAAAAACACACACATTATTTTCCACATACTGTATGTACATTATTGTTTCTCCTCTATGCCCCGCCTTTTTGAAATGCGTCGATTTTTACAAAGCTCATCGGTCTGAAAAGCGAGGTGTGTTGTGATTGGCCAGAAACAACAAACCTACAGCGAGAATAAAAGTTACGCCTTCTTTCTTTGCGTGAACATTTGGGCGGCGTTATGCAAATCTTCCCAC
>NW_015546074.1:2378504-2380235 GCF_001515605.1 Sinocyclocheilus anshuiensis
CCGGCCGGAGCGACGAGACAAAAACATTAAAACCCATTACAAACGAGGCATTTGTTGCATCCAGTGGGGACATAATTACTGATTATAATGACTTATACTTTCTTTTTATGCGTTGTGTTGCATTGCATCGCGCCGCGTAAACATTAAATTCTGTCTGCATTTGTGATCAGAGAAATGACAAACAACAAGTGCTACTCTACTGCCCAAAACTCACGTTTGAATCATCAGTAGCAAATCATTTAAATTAAAACGTACTTACAGACTGTGAGTCAGAACTGCCGCCATTTTAGTCTAACGTTACTCTTCTAGGACAGGAAACAGTCCTCCCTAAAATGTGCTGCACACATCTTAATATTTGGGTTAAACTGTTCTGGAACAGTGTGGTAAATACAACTTAACCACTGATTTGTAGTCGTGTCCTCTTGGAAGACCAAACAAAGTAGTTTCGCTTTCACAACGAAACGCACAGTGTCTCCACGACATGGCGGCAGCAGCAACAATACTACAGCGAGAATAAAAGTTGTTATGCAAATCTTCCCACATCGTGACGTAGACATGTGGGGGCATGTTAGAATGAGCCGTTTTAGGAGGGCGTGGTTGACTCTTAACTTTTATAAAGAATATCTCTTTGGATTTGAGACTTTAGTCTTTGCAACTTTACAGATCTTCTTTATGCACCAAGAGCTTGTAACACTCCAAAGAGAAAGGAAAAATTGAAATCGCATCATATGACCCCTTTAAAGTATCTTTTAAAGGATTAGTGCCTTCTTTCTTTGCGTGCACATTTGGGCGGCGTTATGCAAATCTTCCCACACAGTGAGGTAGATATGTGGGGGCGTGTTAGAACGAGCCGTTTTAGGTAGGTGTGTATCATAACTTTTATAAAGAATATCTCTTTGGATTTGCAACTTTACAGATCTTCTTTATGCACTAAGAGCTTGTAACACTCCAAAGAGAAAGAAAAAATTTAAATCGAATCATATGACCCCTTTAAGACTGGTTTTGTGCTCCAGGGTCACATTTTAGTATTAATATTTAAAATGATACTGTTTTCAGCCCCAAACACTGGCCATGCGAACGAAGCCTGTGAAACAGACACACTGGTACATGTTTAGAGCTTTAAGGGGTCTTAAATCTCCCAGGCACTTTTTAAGAACATCACATCAAAACTGTGCTAGAACAAGCAATTTCTGACAGAAGAGGAACACTGTGTTCAGTTTTGCTGGACTCCATTCTTGGCTTGTGATATACTTACTAGTCAGGGAACATGTTGTTATGGAACTGAACGTCTTGGTTACGTATGGTAACCCTCGTTCCCTGAAGGAGGGAACGGAGACGTCACGTCGGATGACCGACGAATTGGGATCTAGCTTAGAGAGACCAATCTACTTCGAGTGTAAACTAAACGAGCCAGTGCACATTGGCATGCGATTATTGCATCCAGCTGCCGCTGATCACAGCGTGAGTATAAGTAGGCAGCAGATGCAGCGCATATTCAGGTTTTTGCTGAGGAGCCGAGCCGGTGACCCGGCCGCTCAGTGGTGGTACAGGAGTTGTGGCGACGGGACGTGACCATACGTAACAGAGACGTTCCCTTTCAGTCGGTCACTCTCGACGTCACGTCGGATGACCGACGAATTGGGATCCCTAACAAAGGGCCACAGGTACTGCCCCTTCCAGTGTCCTGTGGAAGCCACCTGCGCACCTACTTTTTGGCGTAGGCCAGGGCTT
>NW_015546074.1:2381212-2381852 GCF_001515605.1 Sinocyclocheilus anshuiensis
CTTGAATGTATTCAAGCAGTTCAACACCGACTGAGCACGTTCCTGCGTGAGGCGTGCTGTCTGTTCGACCAAGTCCAACTCCATACCGAGAAAAGAGATCCTCTGCGTCGGGGAGAGTTTGCTCTTTTCCCAGTTGACCTGAAGGCCCAACAGGCTGAGGTGTGAAAGTACCAAATCCCTGTGTTCGCACAACTGTTCCTGAGACTGAGCGAGTATGAGCCAATCGTCGAGGTAGTTGAGAATGCGAATGCCCTGTTCTCTCATGGGAACAAGGGCTGCCTCCGTAACTTTCGTGAAGACGTGAAGTTCTCCACCGTGTCGCTGAAAAGGCCAGTCTGGGACACGGGGGCGTTCAAGAACCGTTTCTTGTCTGTTTCGCGCATGTCGGCCAGACACAGTCAGAGATGGCGCTCCTGGACTACCATAGTGGACATCGCACGACCCAGAGACCGCGCCGTAACCTTCGTCGCTCGTAGCGCGAGGTCCGCCGCCGTGCGGAGTTCTCTGCGAACTTCCGGGTTGTGACCACCCTCGTGCAAGTCCCTCAGTGCCTTGGCCTGGTGCACTTGCAATCACGCCGTAGCGTGTAAGGCGGAGGCAGCTTCTCCACAGGTCGTATAAGCATCGCTGGCCAGTCGAG
>NW_015546074.1:2381900-2382697 GCF_001515605.1 Sinocyclocheilus anshuiensis
TGAGAACTTCCGGGTCGTGACCACCCTCGTGCAAGTCCCTCAGTGCCTTGGCCTGGTGCACTTGCAACAACGCCAAAGCGTGTAAGGCGGAAGCAGCTTCTCCACAGAGCCACCCCGAGCCACCCCGAGAAACCAATCGTCCAACCTTGAGCCACTCGAGCCCGACACTCTCGGCGGCCCGGGAAAGCATAGCCGTAATTTCCGGGTCCGTATCCGGCACCGCTGGCCGCCCAGAGGACGGCAACACTGACGGATCTTCATCCCCAGAAAAGTCTGGCTCACCCTCCGATGCTGCAATCGACATCCGATCGTCGGGGGGAGCCTCGGAAGAAAAAGGTGGTACCCCCCCCGGGAGGGTCCAGCCTGCTCTTTCGAGAGCTCCACCGGTTTCGAAGTGCCGGCTGGATGGGGAATCCCCGGAGGGGAATTCCTTACCGTGACCGTAAGACCAGTCTTCCCACTGACAGAAAAAGGGCACCCCCGGCTGCCACCAGAGGGAACCCCAGATCTAGGCAGTGGCACGGGCACTCCGCCCCCTTGTAGGTAACAGAGTGTGGTCTGCAACTCCGAGATGGTCATACCCCCGCAATGGGAGCATGAGTCATCCACGAAAGCCACCTCAGCGTGCTTCATGCCCAGACACGAGAGGCAGCGATCGTGACCATCACCCGGCGCCAGGTAACGACCGCACCCAGAAACACACGGATGGTAAGACATCTTTAAAAAGACGCGTCCTTAAAAAGACGTTCCACCCGTGAAGCTCTTTTAGATGGAAATTGCTCTTTTAGTGTGCTGAA
>NW_015546074.1:2382824-2384718 GCF_001515605.1 Sinocyclocheilus anshuiensis
TTCCAAGTAGAACGGGTACGTTTTCCCAGTGTTATCCAGTCTTACTCAGTGGGTAGTGCCATAGCAGCAGTAGTTGGTCCTCTTGTGCAAGCCCTGGCCTACGCCAAAAAGTAGGGGCACAGGTGGCTTCCACAGGACAGTGGAAAGGGCAGTATCTGTGGCCTTTTGGTAGGATCCCAGTTCGTCGGTCATCCGACGTGACGTCAAGAGTGACTGACTGAAAGGGAACACACATTTAATCTCATGCTGCCCTTTGTGGTTTTACACAGTCATCCTCAGTTAATGTCACACACACACACACACACACACACACACACACACACAAGATGATCTTACAAATCCTTTTTAGAAAAGAAACATGGCAAATGAACTAGAGATAGGCCATAATATAGCATACTTTTATTGAGCAAGAATGGATTGAATTGATCAAAAGATAAACATTAATCATTTTACAAAAGATTTCAATTGGAAATAAATGCTGTTCTTTTGAAATTTACATTAATCAAAGAATCCTAAAAAAATGCATAACAGTTTCCACAAAAATAGACAGCACAATGCTGATAATAATGAGAAAGACTGAAGACTAAAGTAATGGCTGCTGAAAATTCAGTTTACATCACAGGAATAAATTCAATTTTAAAATATATTAAAATAGAAAGGAGTTATTTACAATTGGAATAATATTTCACAATATTACAGTTCTCATGCTGAGAATAAGACACTTCTTTCAAAAACATAAAAAAATCCTGCCAACTTTGTTTGTATTCACATTTATTTTAAAATTTTAATAAACATTGTTTATTGTATATATATATATATATATATATATATTACACTTTTTTTTTTTACTATATCATATTTCTAAATTTATATTTAATGGTTTTATCTGCCAATAATGGAAAGTCTGTTAAGAATCTTCATTCCAGGTTTTTGTCAGCTGATATTGTTATTTTCATCTGATGTATTAATAAGCATATAATGTAAGAAACTTGATTACAACTGTTAATCTATTATAAGCCTTGATTATATATTATATTATATTATGTTATTTCAATTTTGTATTTTGAATAATAAGAATAATAATATTGTGTTATATTCCATTTTATTGACTAAATCCTATGTATGTCTGCACTAGGTATGTACTTTATTCTCTTTCTGGTTTCTGATTTTTGATTAAAAAAATATATTTTTAGGAATGATTTCATGTTTCCAGTTAATAAAAAGCAGCATTTCCATAAAGCCAACAGAGCTGAATGTTTAAGGTGTAAATATTTGGGTATAAGCACAGAGCTTCAAAATTGAAACTTCAATGATAAAAATGAACAATGGCTGGCAGACACAGATAGAGACAGAGAGACTGAGTTATTAGTGAATATTCACAAAGGGAAGCGACTTTTTCTGTGGTGGAATGTGACGCTACATTTAGGTGCCAGTATTACTTCACACATCGCATTTGGACACATACCCAACATATGGCATCTCTGAATATAATAAATTACAAACATGCTGTCTGAAAGCCGTACATAAATAAGCAGTATGCACACATCACACTCATCAACACAGAGGGAGAAAACCAGAGGGGAGAATGAGAGCACTAGATTACGGAGTATAATTACTGACACACTGTAAAATTATATCAAATCTGCATCTCGGTGTAAATATGATACAAGCTGCCATGTTTGTTTTCAAGACAAGTAACATATCAGCAATCACACACAATATGGAGATGCATATACTTATAGACTTATAGCCTATGTGGTAACATTCTATAAAACCTGTACATAATGCACATACATAAATAAATGCTATTAAAATTAACACTATTACTTTTGATTGAATCTATTATGATATGAATATATTTCTTCTTATTTATTTATTCCATATATATATATAT
>NW_015546074.1:2384964-2393802 GCF_001515605.1 Sinocyclocheilus anshuiensis
TTTTTTTTTTAAGGATTCTTTGATGGACAGAAAGTTCAAAATAACAGCATTTATTTGAAATAGAAACCTTGTATAAAACTATAAATGTAAGTTTTGAACAATTATTATTTGTTTGGAAAAGTGAAATCACATATAATACATAAGGTACTGTATTTTTCATCAAATTCATAATTGCTTTTCCATAAATTTCTCCATAAAAATGCAACAAAACCAAGACAAAATACAGAAAAAATATAATTTTAGTGTGTCTTTAAAAATTAAAAAAAGTATTAATTTCTAATTATTAATCTTTCTTAACTTAAATGGTAGTGTATTATGGTTTCCACACAAATACTAAGCAGCTCGGCTGTTTTAAAATGTCATATTTACAGCAATGCATTAATTTATTCATTAATTAATGAACTATCATTAACTAATTAATGAAAGTTAATGTTCAGGTTAATGCCAAAAGAGCTATTCAGTGTCATTAAAAGAAAAGGGATTAATTTGAACTATAGTCTCACATAGCCAGATTTATATAGTCTCAAGTATACTTTGTAATCAAACAATCATAACAGTGTCATTTTAATTAGCTTATCTGTTGATGGTGCCGTTTAATTGCAGATCTTGTGCAAACATCCACATCTTTATCATCAGATGCTTTCTTAACTGCTGTTTTCTTACTGTTGTCATGTTTGCTGGGTGTTCATTTTGTTATTGAGAAGAAAGTGTGCGCACATTTGCAGAAGTAAAAAAAAAAAAGGTTTCTCTTTAACGCAAGACCCATGGACAGTGCTGGGCAGTAACTGATTACATGTAATGTGGATTATGTTATCAGATTCCAAAAATGTAGTACTTGTAATTAGATTATATTACATGTTAAAGTGTTCATAATCGGATTACAGTTACTTTTTATAGATTACATGATTACATATTATTTACACAATGGCAGTAAATGACCCACAACGTATTGATTTGCCCTAATTCTTTTTTTCTCTCTTAAATTTTCCTTTCTAAAAATTCTTCCACTTATATACATTCGGAAAATCTTCCCATTTTATGGAACTGCACACACCAGCCACTAGTCAGTAGACTATAATTACGCAGAAAATGCCCAAGAATGCCACACAATTAGTTTCATTTGTCATTCTAATGAGTTAATTAATTATTAACTTTTTATAACCTCATGAACCGCCTGCAGGTCTTTCAGGAACCCCAGGAAACATTGGCGTAAGGTAATGTTTTATGTACTTCATGATAATGATAACAAAGTATGGAAAATATTTTCTTGAAAATTAAGTCAAAAGTAATCTAAAAGTAATCAAAAAGTAGTCAGAATACCTTATGTGTAATCCAACAGATTACGCTACCAAATACAGGTAATCTGTAATCAGTAATGGATTACAATTTGTAAGTAATTTACCCAGCATTGCTCATGGCCTATTAGAAGCCTGTTTTGAACAGCAGCCAAATCCCCTTAGTCAATATGGCAAATCAAGAGAAGGTAAAAATGACTCACCCAAGAGTCAATGAACCCTGTACTTGGAGATCAATGTGCACTGGTAAGTCTGCGTTGGGCAGAGCCCATTACATCTGCTTCAATTGCCCTGAACCTTAACTTTCCCTTGAAAACAGAAAGAAAAGATCTGACGGCTCGTGCCGCTTCACAATACAGAGGCTAACAATCCAGACTCATAAATTAACTAGCCTGCTATAGCTGCTTCATGTAACCTTAACCTCTATTATTGCATGCCAGCGTGTCAAGGGTGGAAATTCTATCAGTGATGAGAGCTTACTCCAGTTTTGACAGACTGTAAAAGTCAATTTGGCCTCTGCCACTTTTACCATGCTCATTTTGGAGTATGCGATGCATATGCTGCCGCTTCAGATCCGTGCGCACCGCCACCACGTGTAAAGCCAGTAGACAGTGGCATTGTGTGCACAGGAGAGGGCCTTTGGTATGAATAGAACAGAAGTACTGTAGGCATAGCCGTGTGGGGATCAATCCGGGAAATTACAAAAGCGGAGAAATGAACAAGTGAGCTAGAATAATGAGGTAATTCATCACAGCTTGTCACAGTTCTGGGCTAAGGGAAGAAGGGAGAACTGCAAGGGAGAAAACTTTTCCCCATTTCCCTTCGCTTCATACTATTCGTGTTCTTTAATCTGTTGGGAATAAGTGTACTAATATGCCATAACCTAAAATCTACATTAAACAAACTTTCATGCGCTGTACTTACATAACCATCATGCTAAGGCATACTAGAGTGAATTTAGGTAACGATGTGGCAGAGAAATTGCACACTTTACCATTAAATTGTAAGGCATGTATACATTAATCATGTGAATGTATATATATCACGTTCAATTCAATTAACGTAAGTTTTACAAAATAAGGTAGAAACTAAGAAATTCAATAATGTGTAATAATATTATTACAAACTTTTAAAAAATATAAAATTGTGTGCATTTTTTAATCATCTGAATTTAGCTATTTATATCCATGTAATGTTAGTATCATTGATATACTACTAAAGGGTTTGTTAATATGTTAAATTAGACTTTATTTGTTCCATTTCTCTTTTCATTTTCATTTAAGTTAAAGTTTCAATAATTTATTAGATTTAGTCCCCCCCCCCAAATGTATATATATACTGTAGTTTTTTTTATTATTAAGTTTTAGTTTTTAGTTCCAGTTTCTGTAGTTTTAGTTATTTTAGCACTTATACTTAAATTTAACAAAAACAAATGTTGAAAAAAATAAAATAAGAGCTGAAATAAAATGTATTTTTCCATATTTTATTTTATTTTATTTTATTTCAATTTTATTTAAAGTAATTTATTTTTTATGGTTTTGGTTTTAGTTAATGATAATAACGCTGAAATATTACATGTATTGTGTTGCACATTGTTAAAATCATCAGAATTTATTTAATTAATTTATCTAATTTTAGTAACATTGATATACTATTAGTAAATATTTTGAATAAGATTTGATTTGTACACACACACACACACACACACACACACACACTTTTTCAATTTAGTTAAAGTTTTTTAGAAATCTTTTTAGAAACAATATATACTTCCATTCAAAAGTTTGGGGTCAGTACATTTTTACTCTTTTTTTTTTTTGAGAAATAAATTAATACTTTTATTCAGCAATGATGTGTTAAACTGATAAAAAGTGATAGTAAAGGCGTATATTGTTAGAAACGATTTATATTTTGAATAAATACTATTCTTTTAAACTATTTGTTCATCAAAGAATCCTGAAAAATAAAAAAAATATTTGTTCCAAAAAATAGTAAGCAGCACAACTGTTTCCAGCATTGATAATAAATCAGCATATTAGCAATTCTTCCTTAAGGATCATGTGACACTGAAGACTGGAGTAATGATGCTGAAAATTCAGCTTTGCATCACAAAAATAAATTATATTTTAAAGTATATTAAAATAGAAAACTTATTTTAAATTGTAATAATATTTCACAATATTACAGTTTTTTCCCTGTATTTTTGATAAAATAAACACAGCCTTCATGAGCATAAGAGACTTCTTTAAAAAAAAACAAAAAAAAAACATTACAAATTTTACTGATCACAAACCTTTGAACGGCAGTGCGTATATATAATGTTATAAAATAATGCCTTTATATAAGGTTTCTTTAAGGTTTACATTTTTTTATTTTCATGACTGAAAAGTCGTTTTTTTTATATTTTGAGAATGACCCAGTAACTGCATTCTTTCTGCCGACGTCTGCCAGTATTTTTTAACAGGTCATTGCTGGAACTCTTTGAACTCCTAAAAGGCAGGCGGATATGGTGGTCTAGCTCGTTACATGACGAGGGCATCTCTCGCTCCGGACCCTGCTGCTGTAATGATTCTTACCCAGAGCTGTTCTACAGCACCATGGGGTTTCACTGTGTGATGAACAGCTAGAGTCAGAGCCAAGAGCCGGAGGTGTTATTTCACATGGTTCAGCATCACTCCATCCAAACTCATTTTCCTCATATAAATATTTGGCCTTGGGGAAGACACGGCTCTTAATTATGACGCTTAGGATATCCTTCAAGCATTATTTCCTTCTTGAAGAACTTTAGCCAAGTTGAAAGTAAAGTTGTTGAAACAGACACCCACAAGGGGGGAAAACCTCGCCGTGTGGGATTTTTAAAAGATCAATCTGCACATTCCTGTTTTGTAGCTAAATTAAATGTGTAGGCAACATAAGTTTCCTTTGAGAGGTGAATTAAATATTCATGAGATTGTTTCGAATGCGCATAAAAACAGGTCCTGGTAGTTGTGTGGATGCTCTCGTTGTCTGGCTGCTGTCCCTGGCCTTTCCTTCTCATTACTACAGAGACATGGTGTCCTGCAGCCTCACTGACCTTGTTCCTCTGGCCCTGTTTCTCTCTTTAATGTTCACCTCTGCCTGGCCTTGGCTGCCGCATGTATTTATCGCTGCCCACTTCACTGACATGCAGAATGGAGAGCGTCTAATGGATGACAGTCAAGGAAAGTGGGGATGATATATGCATTTAGATCTTATATGGGCCAAACATACAAATAATAGTTTATGTACATACTATACACAAACAAACGTATGAATAGTTTCTACTTTTTTAGACTGGGTACTGCAAAAACATGAGAAAATGATTAATAAATTATTTGTAAAAGTCTGCATACACCACACAAAAATACAAATGTGTCCTTTATAGAGTGTGGTTATAGATTAATGAATCATATGCCAACATAAATAGTCTGTGAAGTGTTTAAAATGACTAACATTTTAACAACATTTGTAATGTAAAAAAAAAAGTGCATTATAGTTTAAAAAACACAAGCTTTCAAATGCACATTAATAAATAAGCTGTTAATCGGTGTTTAATATCTGTTAAAATCATTTGTATATTTTTATAAAAGTGCATGATCATATATGAATTTAAAAGTTTAATAATATTTGTAAGCATTTTAATTTACATTAGCTAATAATCTATTAGTTTAATATTTAATTAGTTCATTAGTAAACATTTGCAAGCACATTATCTCATATTTGTAGCTATATGAAGATATATTAATGAATAATTAGTTGTGCATAATGTTTGTTAATATATTAATGAAAATTAAGTGCTGTTAAAATCATTTGTAGATTTTTTAAAAAGTGCATGATCATATATGAATTGAACGTTTAATAACATAGGTAAAAATTAATTTAAATGAACTAATATTTGTTACTCATTTGTCACGTGGCTATGGAAAGCACACAACGCAGGAGTAGCAATAAACAAGAAAGTCCTTTAATGAATCCACAGGCAGGAGAAACACAGGAGATAAACACAAATCAACATCAATACCAGAACTAAGGAGCAGGGGCAAAACACAGGGCTTAAATACAAGAAGACAAACTAGATAATTAAATCAACACAGGTCCTCGCGCCTAAATTTCAACTGAGGAGGGAGGGTGGGGGCTCAGGAGGCTTGCGTGGGGCAAGTGAGGGGCAGGCAATGGGAAAGGGGCATAGTTCATAAGGCCAGGGCGGAGTAGATGGAGGGAGGAGCCAGGGAGGAGCCCGGAGCAGGAGGAGCCAGGTGTTTGTCCAGAGACCAACCAGGATGAGGCCCCAGGGTGGAGTCGAGGGAGGGAGGAGCCATGGTGGAGAAGGCTTAGACGACACCCTGGGGATGAGCGACGGAGACTGAGCCTTTGGAGGTAGAGATCCAGGTGGAGCCAAGCAGATGGAGAGCCTGGACGACACCCGAGGTCCGGAGGGCCAAGGTGGCGCTGACGGCTCAGGCGACCAAGGTGGAAACAGGGGCCCGTAAGACTACGGCAGAGCCGGAGTGATTGAAGATGAAGGCGGAGCCAGAGGCAAGGGGGAGCCTGACAGAGCTAGAGGGACAGAGTGATGAGGCAAAGCCAGAGGAGTGGAGTCCTGAGGTGACGGATGGTCGATGACTGACCAAGGCAGAGTCGGAGGGACGAGGGAGCCCGGTGGAGCCAGTGGGATGACGGGCCATGGTGGAGACGAGGGAGCTAGGAGCCAAGGCGGAGTCGACGGGTCGGAGGACCGAGGTGGAGTCCAGGACTCGGAGGCTGGAGGCGGAGAGAGGGGATCCTCACGCCTAGGTGGAGCTGGAGACTGAAAGTCCCGAGGTGTGTCAGAGCGCCCAGATTGAGCTGTCTGAGGGTGAGCTGAGGGACTGGCAGAAACCATCGGAGACAGGGCTGAGGAACTGGTGGGCATAAGAGTAGGTGGGAGAGGGAGGCTGGGTGGGAGCTTAAGAGTCACAGGGAGCTTAGGAGACACAGGAGAGCTGGTTGGAATCAGCGGAGACTCAGGAGACAATGGAGGTTCAGGGGTACAAGGAACAACCTCTCCAGACCAGTCTATTAAGTCCTCTTTAAAACAGTCCATTAGTTCCTCATAAGTTGCAGCTCAGTTGCAGCGCACCCTCAGCGGCGGGAGTGTGGGCAGGCTTCCCTCCAAGCCCTCGAACTCCACAAGCACTCCCTCATGCACGTGCGGTGTAGCCGGCTCACACACCTGGTCAGACGTCACTTGAGGTTTAGGCTCCGGGTGATGATTGGCTCAGTCGCTGTTTTATGTGCTGGCTCTCATGTCGTGGCAGGCTCAGACTCTTCGTCTGTGGTGGGCTCAGGCACTTGGTCCGTGCAGCGGGATGATGGCTGGCTGGTCTCTGGATGTGGAGTGGGGCTGCTGTGGTCCTCGGCCAGGCCGATTGTGAGTGGAGAGTTGTGGTTCACCAGCACCCACTCCACATATGCAGCAAAATCCTCCTTGGGAGCGTTCGCTGTCAGGCATACCTTACACTGCTCGCTTAAGTTGGTGTAATAGAAGATGCAAAGCGAGTGGTCAGGGAAATTAATAAGGCACGCCAGATCTAAAAAGTCCCTGGTGTGGTGCTCCAGCAAACGGTCCTGCTGCTCCAGGCAAAGGAGCTAGATGGCTGGTAAATCCATCCAGGAGAGGAGAGGAGAAAAAACTAAAAGAAAGAAAAACACCGCAAAGTTCTAAACTTAGAGTTCCGGTATTCTGTCACGTGGCTATGGAAAGCACACAATGCAGGAGTAGCCATAAACAAGAAAGTCCTTTAATGAATCCACAGGCAGGAGAAACACAGGAGATAAACACAAATCAACATCAATACCGGAACTAAGGAGCAGGGGCAAAACACAGGGCTTAAATACTAGAAGGCAAGCGAGGTAATTAAATAAACACAGGTGAAAAGAATGAACTAATAAAGGTAGCATGGAAAACTAGGTCAAAAAGAAAACACAGGAATAGGAAAAACAAACTAAAAGTCTATGTTACAGTATTATTCATTAAGTTTATTAGTAAATATTTACAAGCACATTATTTCATCTTTAGCTATTTGAACATATATTAACTAATGATCTGTTAAACATTATATAATGTTTGTTAATGATTTATTAATGAAAGTTATTATAAGTATTACCGTGATATTTCATATTACATTTAAAGTTACTGTATTTAAAATGTTCAAAATTTCAATTTCATCAACATTCATTAAATGTCTAATTACAAATATATTTAACTTCATGACATACATTCATGAAGTTACATGCCAGTACATTCACCAGAACACTTTAAGCATAATTCAAAGACAATTCATTATAAAATTACATAAAGATGTACTTATGTCCTTTCTAAGTTGATAAAGTTCAGCTAAGTGCATTTAATATAAATTTAAACTATAATACATTTTCATTTAATTGCAATTGACATGAAGTGTCTGAAAACATTACATTCAGTTTGACATAAGTAAATACATTTTAAAATATTTTATTTCTATAATAAGTATTCTTTTTAAAATTATGCTATTTTACCACAATAGATCTAGATCTAAACAAACAAACAAAAAATACAAAGATTAAGAAATGTTTAATTTGACAGTCTATATCTTTAGTTATACACTATACTATTTAAAAAAAGAAAATGAAATAATAATTAATAATACACGGCCATGATAGCATAGTTCAGACAACATACATTGAGTAAAAATAAGTAAAGCACAGTACTAATAATCTGCTAGCAAATTAGATTGATCTGTTCAGCCATTTGTACCGAGATTCAAAAGCCGTAAAAAGCAGTATTTCAGACAGCTGCAGTCAGATTCACCACAAGTTCACCACACGTTCTCACTCCACGTTTCTTCCTCGGTCTCTCTCTATTTATATGCTAGTCATGCAGTGAGAGAAAAAAAGTGGAAAGTTTAGAAGACAGGTCTGTGCTCTTATAGCGATATTAAATGCATTTGATTCTGTCCTACCCTCTTTGAACTCAACGCTCTTTCAATTCACCCTTCTGAGCAGAAGTTTAAATGTGCCTACCAGGCAGGCGGATATATGCAAACCTGCAGAGAGACAGAGGGAGAGGGAGGAGGGAGGAGGGCTGCACTCGGCAAGCGCAGAAATTAAGAGGCAAAGGGCAGTGGGAAATATTGAGCACCTCATTCTCCTTGTAATTGTGCCATGTCACAAGACAGCATAAGATAATGGTGATATGAAGGCAGAAATTATGAGGTGTCTCAGACTGGGAAGAGAGATACAGGAAGTGCTGCCCCGCAGCTCTGATTTCAAATGCCAGTTTCTCACTCTATCAGAGGTAGGAAAATAGTGTCAAAATTACAATTACAATTATTTAATCAAATCTAGTGACATTTTCATGTTTAATGATATATATTTACGGTGTTTATCAAGAACTAAAACTAAAAGTATAACTTCTGTATCATAATCGTTTTTTTATATACTATTTATAAATTGCTATGTTATAGGTATGTGTGCATATATGTATATATATATATATACACACACA
>NW_015546074.1:2394798-2406150 GCF_001515605.1 Sinocyclocheilus anshuiensis
AAAAAAAAAACACTTAACTACCTAATCATTAATAATCATAAGCAGTAAATTAAGAGATTGCGGCAAAAGTCGTAGTTAATGGTTGGTGATAGTGAGAATTGGACCTTAAAATGAAGTGTGACCGTAAAATACATTGTACAAACACAAAACGGTAACGGAATGTGGCTGTAGAGAAGCACAAGACGATGGAGTGAAAGGAAATAGTCTTTAATTCCAACTTAAACACAATGGACAGGAGAATCACCAGGAGAACGTACAACCACAAACACAAACCAATACAGGACAAAGGAACTCAGGAGAACACAGGGCTTAAATGAACGGATACCAACGAGATAATTAATGAACACAGGTGGAAATGAATGAAGTAATCAACACAGGGAAACTAGGTCACGGAAGCAGAACTAGAACCAATGAAAACACAAAACCGACTGACATGTTACATTTCGCCCCCTCCCGGGAAGGCGCATCCTCGCACCACAGAACACAATGTCCAACAGAGGAGGGAGGGTGGGGGCTCTGGAGGTGGGCTTGGAGCAGGAGAGAGGCAGAAACAACAAAGTCCAAAAAATAAGTCCAAGGGGAAGCCAGGAGCAGGAGGAGCCAGGTCTAGAGCCAGAAACCAGCCAGGATGAGGCCCCAGGGCAGAGTCGAGGGAGGGAGGAGCCATGGTGGAAAGATGGCAGGCGACACCCTGGGGACGAGTGATGGAGACGGAGCCACTGGAGGTGGAGATCCAGGTTGAGCCGAGCAGATGAAGAGCCAGGGCGATGCAGAGGATCCAGAGGGCCAAGGCGGAGCTGAAGGCACAGGCGACTGAGGAGGAGGCGGGGATCCGGAAGACCGCGGCGGAGCCGGAGCGACTGAGGACAAAAGTGGAGCTGGAGGGAAGGAGGAGCCTGACAGAGCCAGAGGAGTGGAGTCCTGAGGCGGCGGTGGGACGAGGGAGCCTGGTGGAGCCAGTGGGATGATGGGCCACGGTGGAGAAGAGGGAGCTAGGAGCCAAGGCGGAGCCGATGGGTCGAAGGACCAAGGTGGAGTTCAGGACTCGGAGGCTGGAGGTGGAGACAGGGGATCCTCACGCCTAGACGGAGCTGGAGACTGGAAGTCCCGAGGCAGATTAGAGCACCCAGATGGCGCTGACTGAGGAGGAGTTGAGGGACTGACAGGCACCAGCGGAGATAGGGCTGAGGAACTGGCTGGCATAAGATGAGGTGGGAGAGGGAGGCTGGGTGGGAGCTTAAGAGTCACAGGGAGCTTAGGAGACACAGGAGAGCTGGTTGGAATCAGCGGAGACTCAGGAGACAATGGAGGTTCAGGGGTACAAGGAACAACCTCTCCAGACCAGTCTATTAAGTCCTCTTTAAAACAGTCCATTAGTTCCTCATAAGTTGCAGCTCAGTTGCAGCGCACCCTCAGCGGCGGGAGTGTGGGCAGGCTTCCCTCCAAGCCCTCGAACTCCACAAGCACTCCCTCATGCACGTGCGGTGTAGCCGGCTCACACACCTGGTCAGACGTCACTTGAGGTTTAGGCTCCGGGTGATGATTGGCTCAGTCGCTGTTTTATGTGCTGGCTCTCATGTCGTGGCAGGCTCAGACTCTTCGTCTGTGGTGGGCTCAGGCACTTGGTCCGTGCAGCGGGATGATGGCTGGCTGGTCTCTGGATGTGGAGTGGGGCTGCTGTGGTCCTCGGCCAGGCCGATTGTGAGTGGAGAGTTGTGGTTCACCAGCACCCACTCCACATATGCAGCAAAATCCTCCTTGGGAGCGTTCGCTGTCAGGCATACCTTACACTGCTCGCTTAAGTTGGTGTAATAGAAGATGCAAAGCGAGTGGTCAGGGAAATTAATAAGGCACGCCAGATCTAAAAAGTCCCTGGTGTGGTGCTCCAGCAAACGGTCCTGCTGCTCCAGGCAAAGGAGCTAGATGGCTGGTAAATCCATCCAGGAGAGGAGAGGAGAAAAAACTAAAAGAAAGAAAAACACCGCAAAGTTCTAAACTTAGAGTTCCGGTATTCTGTCACGTGGCTATGGAAAGCACACAATGCAGGAGTAGCCATAAACAAGAAAGTCCTTTAATGAATCCACAGGCAGGAGAAACACAGGAGATAAACACAAATCAACATCAATACCGGAACTAAGGAGCAGGGGCAAAACACAGGGCTTAAATACTAGAAGGCAAGCGAGGTAATTAAATAAACACAGGTGAACAGAATGAACTAATAAAGGTAGCATGGAAAACTAGGTCAAAAAGAAAACACAGGAATAGGAAAAACAAACTAAAAGTCTATGTTACAGTATTATTCATTAAGTTTATTAGTAAATATTTACAAGCACATTATTTCATCTTTAGCTATTTGAACATATATTAACTAATGATCTGTTAAACATTATATAATGTTTGTTAATGATTTATTAATGAAAGTTATTATAAGTATTACCGTGATATTTCATATTACATTTAAAGTTACTGTATTTAAAATGTTCAAAATTTCAATTTCATCAACATTCATTAAATGTCTAATTACAAATATATTTAACTTCATGACATACATTCATGAAGTTACATGCCAGTACATTCACCAGAACACTTTAAGCATAATTCAAAGACAATTCATTATAAAATTACATAAAGATGTACTTATGTCCTTTCTAAGTTGATAAAGTTCAGCTAAGTGCATTTAATATAAATTTAAACTATAATACATTTTCATTTAATTGCAATTGACATGAAGTGTCTGAAAACATTACATTCAGTTTGACATAAGTAAATACATTTTAAAATATTTTATTTCTATAATAAGTATTCTTTTTAAAATTATGCTATTTTACCACAATA
Organism: Sinocyclocheilus anshuiensis; assembly: GCF_001515605.1. Classification (NCBI taxonomy): domain Eukaryota; kingdom Metazoa; phylum Chordata; class Actinopteri; order Cypriniformes; family Cyprinidae; genus Sinocyclocheilus; species Sinocyclocheilus anshuiensis. The sequence goes on from NW_015546074.1 coordinate 2,397,634, forward strand.
GATCTAGATCTAAACAAACAAACAAAAAATACAAAGATTAAGAAATGTTTAATTTGACAGTCTATATCTTTAGTTATACACTATACTATTTAAAAAAAGAAAATGAAATAATAATTAATAATACACGGCCATGATAGCATAGTTCAGACAACATACATTGAGTAAAAATAAGTAAAGCACAGTACTAATAATCTGCTAGCAAATTAGATTGATCTGTTCAGCCATTTGTACCGAGATTCAAAAGCCGTAAAAAGCAGTATTTCAGACAGCTGCAGTCAGATTCACCACAAGTTCACCACACGTTCTCACTCCACGTTTCTTCCTCGGTCTCTCTCTATTTATATGCTAGTCATGCAGTGAGAGAAAAAAAGTGGAAAGTTTAGAAGACAGGTCTGTGCTCTTATAGCGATATTAAATGCATTTGATTCTGTCCTACCCTCTTTGAACTCAACGCTCTTTCAATTCACCCTTCTGAGCAGAAGTTTAAATGTGCCTACCAGGCAGGCGGATATATGCAAACCTGCAGAGAGACAGAGGGAGAGGGAGGAGGGAGGAGGGCTGCACTCGGCAAGCGCAGAAATTAAGAGGCAAAGGGCAGTGGGAAATATTGAGCACCTCATTCTCCTTGTAATTGTGCCATGTCACAAGACAGCATAAGATAATGGTGATATGAAGGCAGAAATTATGAGGTGTCTCAGACTGGGAAGAGAGATACAGGAAGTGCTGCCCCGCAGCTCTGATTTCAAATGCCAGTTTCTCACTCTATCAGAGGTAGGAAAATAGTGTCAAAATTACAATTACAATTATTTAATCAAATCTAGTGACATTTTCATGTTTAATGATATATATTTACGGTGTTTATCAAGAACTAAAACTAAAAGTATAACTTCTGTATCATAATCGTTTTTTTATATACTATTTATAAATTGCTATGTTATAGGTATGTGTGCATATATGTATATATATATATATATATACACACACACAAACACATTTCGGTTAACCCTAAAACACAACGCAATGAACTGCAAAATTCAAAATACAGGTAAAACAGGTAAATTCTTTCAAAAATTATTACAGTACATTATGTATGTATGTTTACAGATTTTTTTAATAGTATAGAATCTCACAACTGGGACTTTATATTTCACAATTACATTTTTTTTGTGAATTTTAATTCACAGTTACCTTTGTAATTGTTAAAATTACTTATTTTTTTAACAATTAGTTTATCTTCAGTGCCAAATCCATACCCACTAACATCTATAAATCGGTCCACCTGCACCTCTAGGGACAAGCTGTAGCATTAACTAGACACGAAAAACAGCAGGTTTCGTCAGCAGGGAATAATCTCTTTTGGTTTTGATGCAATCGCGAGTATTTAAACTTAAAAGAGACATACGCATAAAGGCATGTTGTTAACTTCACACGCTGCTGGCTTTTCCAGTCAAACTCCACATCCGTTTGGAGAATGCAGCTGGTGATATTTAGGTGGTCCGTTATGGTTGAGATGAAAAGGTAGCCATTAAGCTTTAATGGAGAATGGCGTTTGATTTCTTTTTTGCTTCACAAAGTGTAATGGTCCATTTATAATAACAGATCACAGTCTTCACATGTAATGATTGGGGCCATCTGTGAATCTCATTGTCAGTTTGTATTAGTAGACGGGAGAGGAAAAGCCGCACTGATTCCAATTCAACAGCCTGTGTTAAAATGTGTTTTATGGGAAGGGACGTATGTGTAGTGTATTTAACTGTAAATGAGCTTATATTTTCTATATAAACATTAGGGTTGGCCAGTATTACAGTATAAACTATGCAACAGTTTTGAATGGAATACACCATTGTGCCAATCGGTATTTTACTATAATGTTTACCATGCTACATATTTACACAGAACAAGTTGGTGAAGCTGATGAGATGAGGATGGACTTGTTAAGGTTGTTAGGTACAAGTGTAGTTCAATTCATTTTTGCTAAAAACAATGCAACTTATTGTATTGATACTGAACTAAGCTGATGTGCAGTTACAAGTGTATGTGTATTAGCTATTGGCTGAATTCAAATGTGACATATCCATTTGCCTTTTATGTGTAAAATATTGAATCCACTGGATTATCCTGAAATAGATATTTGCACATGGTTATTTATCCCTAGAATGCATGACTCAAAAACCTACTTGAATGTATAAAGGTGGTCACAAAGATCTGTATTGTTCAGGCATCCTGTTTAATTTTTTTATTTTCAGTGTAAAGAAATAATTTCTGAATTTGATTGTACAAATACATTTGTTCAACATTTTACATATACTAAAAATAAATTTCAATACAACAAAGTTTAGCTATCTTACATATGTTTATGTAAAATGGAAAAATATAAAAAAAAATGATAACAGAAATAGGAAATAATGATGATATGATATGAAAAATAAAAATAAAATGTTGTAAATACATTGAACAAATACAGATTATAATTTTTTTCACACAAAACATGAAAGACAAGAACCAAAAAACTATCAGGTTAATTTGACCACCTGGTAAAACTGAGTTTAATGTGATATATAACAGAATTGTGATATAAAATGGTATATTCTTACTCATCACGCACACACACACACACACACACACACACATACATAAAGATAATTTCATACACGTGTGCATAACTAGTCTCTCTAGTATTAATTAAAGTTATTGAGGAAAGACCTTTGTTGTTGCACCACATCGCTGAGACAGAGACCTCACCATGCTGCATTTCAATTAAAAGCCAAATCACTCTGAAAAGGCTGTTCCATTAACTCAATAATAGAATCCGCTGACCTTATTTTTACGAGATGAATTATAGTAGGAGACTCCATCCATTTCCTGTTCCACGCATCTACGCTTCCTCCTATTCATCCCTACACTCAAGGTAAAGCCTGATGCCATTAGCGAATGAAAAGCGGCCCTATTATACCCGTATTTCTGTATATAGAGCTCTCCATAAAAAGGATTTAATTCCGGACATGGCTGGCAAAAGAGCCATTCCCACGCACCAGTGCCTCTCCATCAGGACCGATCCCAACACTATAAAGATGGATGAGAGCCACTGTCAGCCGCGGGACCGCCTACTTTTTAATATTCGAGCCGTGGGCCGGTGGAGGCCTCTTATCCTAACTCTCAGAGCATAGGAGTCAATGGGCAGTATCAGGCAGGGCTGATGAGTGTTGCTGGGGTGTAATGGCCGCTCTCTCCTTCACCGGGGCTCAGGGGGAGTGCTGCAGGCCATCAGTGAGGGAAGAACAGACTGGCACTTGTCACAGTCCCTGATTAAAAATCACTCTGGGAGCCAGCGCCACCAGCCAGGGTCCCCACAGACCCGAGGGAGATGCAAAGTCATCTATTTCAATCCTCTCTTGCCCGCATTAAAGCCTACCAGCACTTCTGCTCTTAAGTTCCCGACTGTATCTTTCCACAGCAGGTGGCTTCAGAGGTCAAATAGAGGGGGTCATGTGATCGCTTTCATCCCGTGGCAAGTTTCGTTGGGTTATGTTAGCACTTTGCACTCTGAAGTTGTTAAAGTGCTTATGTGGTTTGGACATTTTTATGGGATTTTACTGAATAAAACAGCAAGTGTAACTGTAAAAAGTTCATGTGAAATTAAAATTGACCCAATTTGTTTGGTAACACTTTACAGCATGGTCCTAATAGTTAATGCTAAAGAATGCATGGTGACACTTTAGTTTACAGACCAATTCTCACTATTAACTAGTTGCTTATTAGAATGCATATTATTAGCATATTGGCTGTTTATAAAGCACATATTAATGGCTTATTCTGCATGGCCATATTTTACATCCCTTAATCTTACCACATACCTAAACTTAAAAACTACCTTACTAACTATTAATAAGCAGTAATTGGTTATTGAGGCAAAAGTTGTAGCTAATAGTTATAGACCGAATGCATTTGCTAACATTAATGGACTATGAGCAACACATTTGTTACAGTATTTATTAAGGGTGTATTCACACCAGTAAAGTCGGCTAGTTCACTTGCTTTGGTCCGGACCAAATACAATGTTGATTTTTTTTGTTTGGTGGGGTTCGCTTTCACACTGCCCTTTTTGCAAGTGAACCAGAAATTGAAAACAAAACCACACGTGTGCTAAGGTCTTCCATTCATTGGACAGAAATTCTCAAGTGTACCAGAGTTCGTTTGGAACATATTTCATAATGATATATATGTATATATAGCAAAAGTTGTTAAGGACAAAACCATAATGACCTTAATATGAGATGTTACATAAAATAATAATAGACTTTACATAAAACATACTGTACAATGGTGTGCATTCACTAAGACCCACCCAGAAAGTAGCAGCATTCTGGGAAGCACTCTTGCATTGCGGGGGCGAGTTTTACATATTTTCCTTGTCACTAAACAACCCTTAAATGCCAATCTGTATGATATAATTCAACTGGTATCATTTACATTTTAAAAGCAACCCCTAAGACTGATGTAAACAGCTGCTCACATCTGTAGATGGGACGTACGGGGTTAGTCACACCAGGCATCGGGACAGAGCTGAACTCATATCAGCTCCAGAAGGCCGCTGTGAATGTGAGCTGACAGGGGTTAAGTGTCCGGGAGAGCTGCTGGGAACGGGATAGACTGGGTCTGCTTGGAGTTGCATCCATGCCGCTGATAGATTCTCTGCCCAGTCTGAGTCAAATGTGCTGCCAGCCCTGCTGTTAACCTGCCGCTGTCCTTAGGCAGGTGTACTCTCTATGTGTTTCTTTCTTTCCCCCTTGCCCTTCTCTCTACCGCTGTCTGTCTTTTGAAGGCCATCACAATTTTATTCTCACAAAAAACATTATACATGTTCTGTGAAAAACAGTGTGAGTAGTGCTTGTTGAATGCGACAGTTGCCCCCACAATGCTAAGGTGTTCTGGGTGGTTGCCAAGGTGTTGCTATGTGGTTGCTAAGATGTTCTGGGGTGCGTTTCCCAAAAGCAACTGTGATCGCCTGTTGTGTCGTTACCAACAGAGTTTAACGGAACTTGCAACTATAGTTGCCTAACAATGTTTTTGGGAAACGCACACCCGCATCTCCCGAATAAAGGTTACGGTCCACTGAATGAATATTGCTAGGCTGTATGAAGCAGGGAATCTTTCAGAGAGACAGTATGTGGGGCCAAAGCTAGTGAGGTAAAAGTTGGGAACCATTTTAGAGTCCCACAGATCTCGAATGATATCTAAAAAAATAATTTTTAAAAGGCAAAGAGACCAGACAATTTAGAGTATGGAGCATTTTTTTTTTCTTTTGCTCCAAAATTGCACCAATACCGCTCCATAATGCAATTGCATGTCAGCAAAGAATTCACCTCATTTCACTGTAGACTAAGAATTAAAAAGATGAATCTGTTAAATGTTATTGCAACGCCTACATACAAAAATACAAAATGTTTATAAAAAATTAGTAGAAAGGGAAACCGTGAGTTTGATTACAAGCAAGGGTATGTGTAGTTTTCTTATCTCTCTAAACCCAATCTACGCATCTAAAATGAAATCCCATCAGAGATGCCAAAAATCAATCCTACAATCTCCTTTAATCACTCATGAAGCTGTAAAACCTGCATGTGCATATTAAAGGGATATTTCACTCAAAAATGAAAATTCTGTCATCACTTACTCACCCTCATATCATTACAAACCTGCATACTTTTATTTCTTATGCAGATCACAAAATAAATTATGTTTAGAAAAAAAATACATGTTCCAAACAGCATTGGAGCCCATTAACTTTGCTTGTATGGACAAAGAAACACTGAGACATCTTGTAAAATATTTTCTTTGTGTTCTACAGAAGAAAGAAAGTCATACAGGTTTAGAACGACATGAAGGTGAGCAAATGATGAAGGATTTAACAATTTCTTTAAGAGAGTAATAGCATTTATCACAAAAAAAAAACAAATAAAAACAAGCATTTTCTCCTTTTTGAGTTTACTGGTATATTCAGACTGGCTTAAGACCTATTCTTTCTAAAAGAATGCCATATGCAGTATGCATACAGTGGATAGTATGTGGGTTATCTGTATCTATTATAGATGACTTACTACATTTGCTAAAATGTGCAAGATACAACCAATGCACTATGTGAAATACTGCTTGAGCTGAACCACAATTTCTGAAATTAAATGTGAACATTCGTTATTTAAATTGACTGCCAACATTTCAAATTGTCAAAATACTTCAAGTTAATTTTAAGTGAACCATTTGTAGGTTGATTCCCACAAATGTTCTGTGGTGTTTTCACAACATCTTTCTGTTTATTTAAACATCCCAACCAGCCTGGCAACAGACTCAACCAATGGTGTTAGTTTGGGGTAGTGGTTATCTGTTTGTTCAACCAATGGGGGAGGTTTCCAATACTAACCTGCTATAGAGCTGCTGTAGTCCACCTGATTTATATTGTATAGATGACAGAAATCCAGAGACATGCAGAAAATATTCCAGTACTACAGTTAAAATTATAAAGAGAAAAGTATTTAAAGGGATAATTCATCCCAAAATCAAAACTGTCATCATTTACTCTCTTATTCATGTTGCTCCAAACACATATGGCTTTTGTTCATCTTCAAAACACAAATGAAGATTGAAAGTCCATGCAACCAAAACTTTGACACTTCAAAAATTAATGAAGACATCGTAAAAGTAATTCATATGAATTGAACGGTTTAATCTACAGTAAGTCCTCTGAAGACACGTGAACATTTTAAATGATGAACAGATTTAATTTAGTCTTATATTCAGACATAAACATTAAATCAGTGAAAATACATAGAGCACATCAAACATGGTAAATGGAAACCCAAAGTTGCTTGCATGACGTACGAGAACTAATGAGAACCAATTAGGTTTTTTCTTGTTCATCAAGCCTGTATGGTTGTGGTAGAATCTGCTGGCAAAAGTAGCTGTAGAAATGGTTTCTCCAGTTCAGAGCGAGTCGGGCTTCTACAGCCGTTATAGCCGGCCCATCCTCAATCTCAGACGCCTGAATCATGCCCTCATGAAAAGGTCGTTCCGGATGACTACGCTGAAACAGATCCTTCCGCAAATTCGCTCAGGGGACTGGTCCTTTTCTCTAGACCTGAAGGATGCATACTTTCACATCCAGATAGCCCCCCGTCACAGGCAATTTTTGAGATTCGCTTTCGAGGGAGTGGCTTATCAATACATGGTCCTTCCCTTCGGGCTGTCCCTGCCCCCCCCGCACTTTTACGAAGTGCATGGACGCGGCTCTCTCCCCTCTGAGACAGATGGGAATCCGCATTCTCAATTACCTCGATGAGTGGCTCATTCTGGCCCAGTCAGAGGCAGAACTAGTATCACACAGGACCCTCCTCCTCAGCCACCTAGAGCACCTGTGACTCGTTGCACGTTGTTCCACAGCCAGCAAATATCGTTCCTGGGAACAATTTTCGACTCAGATCAAATGAGAGCTGTAGTCGCGCCGGAACGGGCTCTGGCCATACGGAAACTCGCGTCCTCCTTCGAGATCGGTGCCACTCGCCATCTCAAAATGTTTCAGAGGATGCTGGGCCTCATCGCCGCAACATTTGTGGGTAGGAGTTATGGCGAACCATTCGTTTTTCAAAGCTACGCGGAGAACCTGAGAGGGAACATTATTAATTAACACCCACGCCACAGATCTGCCAAATAAAGCACAGTGCTCTTCTCTTCCGTCTTCTTTCTTCTGCGGATCAACCACAATGACACACCACGTGCACAGAAGTGTCTTTGTTACAGAGTAATCTACCTCCAAAAATGAATAACTACTCAAGTGCACTTCAAGGTCAGAGTCTGGGTCTGCTTCGTATGCGTCTCCTTCAGCGCTGACTGAAACCACGGCTTCCATCCGATGCGTGGCTTCACGGACACCTGCAAGTCAGGGTGAATCAGGCCTGTATAACAGCCCTGGCCCCCTGGAAGGGCTCTCGCTGGATGGAACAGGGCGTGACCATGGGAATGGTTTCCAGAAGGACAGTTGTCATGGACAGATGCCTCCAACGCAGGTTGGGGGGGTGCTGTGCGAGGGCATACCGACTTTCGGCCACTGGTCAAAGGCTGAGAAAGGCTTCCACATCAACTGCCTGGAAATGCTAGCAGTGTGTCAAGCCTGTCAGTTCTTCCTGCCAGTCCTAAAAGTGCACCATGTGCTAATCCGGTCGGACAACATGTCAGTGGTGTCCAACATAAATCGTCAAGGAGGCCTCTCCTCGAAGGGTCTCTTCATTCTGGTAGAGCGCCTCCTGGAATGGGCTCAACTCAACCTGTGCTCACTGAGATCGGCACATATACCGGGCAAATTGAATCAAGGAGCGGACATGTTATCAAGGAGCAATATCAGTTATCAAAACTCCCTCAGAGGAGTGGGCGCTCCATCCGCAGACGGTTCAGAGAATCTGGGAGATCTTCGGCAAGGCAGAGGTAGACCTCTTCGCCTCAGAAGACAACTCTCACTGCCCAATTTATTAC
>NW_015546074.1:2406185-2414935 GCF_001515605.1 Sinocyclocheilus anshuiensis
AGCATTCTGTGTAGAATTCAAATAGCTCCGATACATTTTGTGGTCTGCGCCGACTCGCGCATGTGATCCGCTCCGTGCTATCGTGTCTCTGGACCGGAGCAGAGTGTGTGTGCGGTGCGGTGGCATTCTCGTAGAGTGCCTCCTGGAATGGGTTCAACTCAACCTGCGCTCACTGAGAGCGGCACATATACCGGGCAAATTGAATCAAGGAGCTGACATGTTATCAAGGAGCAATTTCCCCTCAGAGGAGTGGACGCTCCATCTGCAGACGGTTCAGAGAATCTGGGAGATCTTCGGCGAGGCCGAGGTAGACCTCTTCGCCTCAGAAGATAATTCTCACTGCCCAATTTATTATTCAAAGACCAAGGACGCGTTGGCCCATGATTGGCCCAACCTCCTTTTTTCTGCATTTCCCACAGGTAATCAGACGAATCAGGGAACAAAAACACAAGGTTCTCCTGGTGGCCCCTCTCTGGAATAACCAGCTGTGGCTATCAGAGCTGACTCAGCTGTTGGTAGCGGTCCCTTGGCCCATTCCGTTGAGACAAGATCTCCTCTCTCAAGCGAACGGGACAATATGGCACCCTCGGCCCGATCTGTGGGCCCTACACCTCTGGCCGCTCGACGGGAGTCTTCAAGCCTCCCAGAGCGAGTCTTAAACACAATTTCGGAGGCTAGAACCCCATTTACGAGACGCCTCTACGCCCACAATTTCGGAGGCTAGAGCCCCATCTACGAGATGCCTCTAAGCCCTTAAGTGGTCTATTCTCTCCGCTTGGTGTCTAAACCGCGGCAAAGACCCTCCTACTTCAGATCTGTCAGAGGTGTTGTCATTACTGCAAGAGCTGCTGGATAAGGGATGCTCCCCATCCACTCTCAAAGTTTATGTAGCGGCCTCTCATGCTCCTATTGCGGGCCAATCGGTGGGCAGAAGCAGCGCGGTTAATCCACCTCGTCCCCTAACCATCCCTTCATGGGATCTGCCCACTGTGCTGAAGGCCCCCTTTTTGAACTGCTACAGTCTACCATCATTCGGTCACTGTCGCTGAAGACTGCTCTGATTCTAGCACTAGCATCGGTAAAGCGAATAGGGGACCTGCAGAAGCTCTTCATTAGCCCTGCCTGCCTGGAATTTGGGCCTAACGACTCTAAGTTCGTCCTGAAACCAAGGCATGGTTACGTACCCAAGGTGCTCTCCACTCCATTCAGAGCACAAGTCATTACGCTCTCTGCGCTTCCTCCCTCTGAAGAGGACAGAGAGTTATCTCTGCTCTGCCCCGTCAGAGCTCTGAGAATTTACATTGAGCGTTCCGCCCCTTTTAGACGGACGGAACAACTCTTTGTTAGCTTTGGTAACCGCACCAAAGGACATCCGGTCATGAAGCAAAGACTCTCTAGATGGATAATAGACGCTATCACCATAGCGTACTCTTCCTTGGGCCTTCAATGCCCCATTGGAGTACGGGCCCATTCTACCAGAGGCATCGCCTCGTCTTGGGCGTGGTCCAGAGGTGTGTTTATTGCGGATATTTGTGAAGTGGCTGGCTGGGCCTCGCCATCCACATTCGCAAGGTTTTACAACCTGGAAGTCCCAGCCTTGCAGGCCAGGATCCTCTCCGCTTAAAGAGACACGCGCTGCGTTACTATGTAGCCGCACGATTCAGTCGTCGCTTCAGTCGAAGTAACCTGAGAATCCTGTGGCAAACGCCCGCTTATATAGCCAGATGGCTCCGCCCATTCTGGCGGCCTCTGGCGGGCTTTGTCGCCATAGGCTCATGCAGCTCTGCTGTCGAGCCATTGGTTTGTTTTTTATACACTGCACGAACCAATGGCCGTGCAGTTTCACTGTGTGATTGAAAAAAGGCTTCAGTTCAGGAGAAAAAAGGCTTTTTCCCATAGCGTCTTAAGCAGACGCAGTACTCGTTCCCGTATCTCAGGGAACCGAGGTTACGTTAGTAACCAAGTACGTTTTCTGTGACTTACTCTAACTTAAAAACACCAAACATGTTTTTATCCTCAGTAACTCTCTTTTCATTAAAGAAATCTGTCACATTTTTGGTGTCAACCAGCAGTGATTTAATTTCAAATACATTTTTGTGGTATAACTGTTGGAGTATGAAACTAATACAAACTTGAAACTCAAAAACGGCCAGATTTCTAAAGCCTTGTTGCCTTTCCATGTTCTCCTTCTGCAACAAAAAGCCCCTGGTTATAGCCAAGTTGCAAAATGTACCAGTGTCCGATGCTCTTTTTTCATGCACGCTTAAGACTCACTCTGCATAGTCGCAGACAAAACAACCAGTTTTTTTTTTGTATTCTAGCCAAATGATCTTCAAACCTTTATTACTCCTTTATTACACCACACATGTCGTAAAACACTAACTGTGGTTACTATTAGCAAATTGTTAATTGCAAGATGTTTCGTGTTCTTCATAATAACTTTGTAATAAAATTCTTTGTAATTTACATTTACATTTACATTTAGTCATTTAGCAGACACTTTTATCCAAAGCAACTTACAAATGAGGACAATAAAAGCAGTCAAAACTAACAAAAGAGCAACAATATATAAGTGCAAATGACAAGTCTCGGTTAGCCTAACGCAATTTATAAATTGTTAAAACATAGTCTACAATTAAAATGAAGAAAGATTGTATTAAGTATTAAATCTTTAATAAACACTGAATTAAGTATTATTTTGAGTGCTGTCAAAAAAGAAAGCAGAAATGAGTATGAGAGCTATTCTTGTGTCTTTGTTGTATATTCGAGAAAAAAAAAGAAAAAAGTTGTTTGCCGCTTTGTCTGAAAGAACAAATGCTGCCATCCCATTGAATACAAACCAATAGAAATGCGTCTCAAACTTTGCAATGCATGGAAAATCAAATCCATAACAAAGAGTGGAGATATTTCAGCAGAAACAGACAGTCCATGATGCGAAAGACGAGTTTATTTCCACATTAATCTCTCAACTAATGTCTGCTGCCTGCGTCATTTAGTTTACAGCTGAAAACTGGAATTAAGGACCACAGATAATAGTGTGGTCCTGTCAGACTGCAGAGCACTTAATTGAGCAGCTTCATCTTAAATCACGGCCGTTTCCGCTGTTCTCTGGGCCCTTTTCAGACCCGTAAACTTCTAGCTTGTGGTAAAATCCACCAGGCATTGAATATATATAAAAAAAATTAAAATAAAAATCATAGCATAGAGTCATGGATCATACTGATTTGCAAAATTCAATTTGGACTTTTTGAAAGGCTAGATATTATTTTAACAAAGAATAAAAAGAAAGTCTCTTACAGTCAAGCTCCTGGATATTGACCTTTCTGCAGAGATTTTGAAGCAGCTAATGAAGGTCTGTGGGATAGTACAAAAAAAAAAAAAAGACATTAAAATCTCACCTAAGAGGAAATTCTGCTTGTATGTGCAAATGCATGCACTATAGTGGGTTTTATATAGCGTGATTTGATTTTTCTTTTCTTTATAAAATAATTATTTTGAATTTAGGATAAAATTAACCAACTGAAATCACATGCATGCAAAAGAACACTTTGAATTAAATGCAAAGCTTTTGCTTGTTTATATTATTATTATTATTATTATTATTATTGATAGCAATCAGCAATCACATTTGGTCTACTTTAGACCCATTTTAAAATGATTTATTTATTGGCCTTTCGGTAACACTTTAGTTTAGGGACCAATTCTCACTATTAACTAGTTGCATATTAGCATGCATATTACTAGCATACTGGCTGTTTATTAGTACGTATAAAGTACACATTAATGCCTGAATCTGCATGACCATATTTTAGATCCCTTAATCCTGCCTTAACAGCTACCTTACTAACTATTAATAAGCACCAAATTAGGAGTTTATTGATGCAAAAGTCATAGTTGATAGTTAGTTAATAGTGACAATTGGTGTGACCGGATTTTCAATTGTAAAAACACCTTTACATCTGTACATACCTCTTTTAAATCTGGTAAAAAGAGGACTTAACTTTTGAATATTGAAAATTGTCTCATTTTAACATCTGTTCTACAGTAAAATCAACCATCCGTTCTACAGAAATACCAACCGTCAATTTAGTAATATCTACAGAGAGTATCAGAATGAAAAAAATCTTCATTTCTGATACTGTCCTGAATGGATGTACTGTAATTAGGCCACGGGCTCCATTAGGAGTCTTGTTTGGAGATTGAGCCGCTCAGCCCATCTGGCTAATGACTTGATAAGGTCTCAACTCCTATTAAAATATCTACCACTGAGGAAAGCAGAATAGCCTATATCAAATTCTATTATTGTCATACTTCATCTACTTCAAATGTCCTGCTCATTTCTTATGTAAAATTAGATCAAATAATAATGTATTTTTTGGCATCTAGAAAATAAGAAATTGTTATCATTATAATATTACTGTAATAGAATATAAATAATATCAAGCAATATGTAGATTATGAATATGTCTTCGAAAACGCTCCTGTAGCAATTTTGTCTCTTGGTGCTTTAGCAAACAAATCACTATCAAATAATCATTATTTCAACCCTGTTATACAGAATGCCTGTTCATACAATGCAAAGGAATGTAAAAAAAAAAAAAAAAAAAGTGTATCCTGTGTAATGTAATTCGTCTGTACATCTAGTTGTTTAAAGGGGTCATATGATGCGATTTCAAGTTTTCCTTTCTCTTTGGAGTGTTACAAGCTCTTGGTGCATAAAGAAGATCTGTAAAGTTGCAAAGACTAAAGTCTCAAATCCAAAGAGATATTCTTTATAAAAGTTAAGAGTCAGCCACGCCTACCTAAAACAGCTCGTTCTAACACGCCCCCACATATCTACGTCACTATGTGGAAATATTAGCATAATGCGGCCCAAATGTGCACGCAAACAAAGACGGCGTGGTTTCAGGAACAGTAGTGTTGATGCAGCCATGTCAGGGAGACGCTGTGTGTTTCTGTGCGAAAACAAAAGCACTTTATTTGGCCTTCCGAAAGTAGATGCAATGAGGAATCATTGGTTAAGATTTATTTACAACAGAATAATTATCTTTAAAATAGCATCATATGACCCCTTTAATGAATCTAAAAGCAGGTGTATCTATAGAATACAGCGTGTGCTTTTTACCTGAATAGTGTGAAATTGGACTCTGACAGACAGCCGGCAGTGTGTACTAACTTGTCCTTCTGGCTTTGTACACATTTATTTTTCCTGACAGAGATCTAATGCTCGGTCTCTCTTGTGGTACAGCTGTCTGTACTAAATTGCCAGAGACCTTCCTTCCTCTGAATGCATGCAAGGATTGAGCTGAGAAGATTCTAGGGTGAAGTCAAAGCCTAACAAAGACACAGCTACAGGCCTCAGTCTCTCTCATCAACACAGGTGGGTGGTTTCCCTTGTCAACTTTGCTTATTAGAAGAATTGAGAATGGTCTACAGGGTAGCACAGGTTCAAAGGCTATAGAGCCTCCTCCTCACCCACCTTCTTTAAATGAAGAGGGAACACCATCACACTTCTGCTATCGTCTGCTCTAGAATTTATTTTTAGGCAGTGAAATGTACTATTAGGTTTCCTATGTTGTCTTAACTAAGTATTCAGCCAATGATGAATTGATTATCAGGAAATGGTACCATTTATGTGTCCTTACTTATTGCTATAACTAGGAAGGTATTGAGCTTAGCCACATTAGATATTATGTATTTGATAGATTTAACTGCATTTAGTGTTCCATGCAAAATAACATTTTAACACATTTATTTATATGTGTATTTATTTATAAATGAATGAATTAATTAATAAAAATCGGAATATCAGAACAATTGAATTGAATCATTTAAATCCACAAAATTTCATTAGACTATAAATAAATGTATAACATTCTTAGAAATACTGGAATACTTATATTTATAATTTAATATAATTTTAAATATAAGTTAAGAAATACAAGTATAAGCATAAGTATAAGAAATACAAAAAATTGTTTTAGCGAAATTTCACTTTAATTGAAATTAAAAGAGAACTTTCTTTTACTTTTATTAGAAAATTCAGAATTTATTTCAGTCTTGTTATGCTGCATTTAAAATGATGCTTTATAAATCTAAAAAAGGACAGATTTTTTTAACCACTTGGTTCAAACTGTTTTTCTTACAGTTATTATATTATGAGTATTTCATACAGTTTTATACAACATTCATTCATTCATTCATTCATGTATATATGAATGTATGTATGTATGCATTTATTTAATTAGTTCTTGGCACAAAGCACAAGACTATAAGCAATGGTATTTGCTAGTTAATGGCATAAATAGACATGTTTGCACCTTTTTGTAACAGGATTGATACTAAACATGTTTTGTAAGAGAAATAACATGGGATATTAATATTTTATCTATTGTTATCTATTCAAATTAAGTATATGCATTCCAAACTGAAATAATACAGTGCTTTTTGTTTAGGTTCAGGGTTATTATCAATAAATAACAAAGCAATTATTGGTCATTTGAAAGACTGTAAGCACATTTTTAGGATTGGAGGTTACAGTTTAAAAATGAAAAAAATAAATAAATAAAAACTCCCTCGTTGACCATTAATTAGAATATTGGATGATGGAATATATTATATCTATACTGTCGTTTATTTTATATATATTCTTAGTCCTGTTATGCATGATTTGTCTGTGCTTATTATGCTATTATTCATAATATTTCAAAATGCAATAAATAATAGCGAGCAGTCAAGGGCGTAGATTTGGTTTCAGCATTGGGGAGTTTGAAGTGTGGGCGTGCTTACTGATATTTAAAACAAAATATTATTATTATTATTTAATTATTATTATATTTTTAAATGTAAAAAAAAAAAAAAATCTATCAGATATCAGTGTACATCTTCATACCGTCCAGTCCTGCCGCGCTTCCCCTGACATGCTCTCGTTTCGCACCCCCCTCGCTTCTCTTCATTTTTTAGAGCTGGTGGTCTTCCAGTCAGCAGAACA
Source organism: Sinocyclocheilus anshuiensis (assembly GCF_001515605.1). Lineage (NCBI taxonomy): Eukaryota > Metazoa > Chordata > Actinopteri > Cypriniformes > Cyprinidae > Sinocyclocheilus > Sinocyclocheilus anshuiensis. The sequence continues at coordinate 2,413,177 of NW_015546074.1, forward strand.
AAGTGTGAAGCAATAGATGGGTGTTACCAATTTGTGCAATGGAGGGGGACTAAAAAACAATGTTACAAAATATATAGATTATACCTATTTTTCATGTGAACATGGTAGATATTGGGTGGGCGTGGGGGGGTTGTAATTGCTAGTATGCTACAATTACACAAACCCTCATGGCTGGTTAAATGAAGCCATCAGGCCTGACAGAGTTGGATTGACCTCTGACAGTCAATCCTTGCTGAATCACAGCCTAATTGGCACTTTCATCACAAATTGTTCTAAGACAAGCACTAGAAAACAAAATGATGGATGAAACAACAAAGACGTCATATTAGAGTTTATCACTGTTAAGAAGTTCTTTTCCGTTGGGAATATATTAGTCCTAGCCTCAGAGATCACACAAATCGCCCACATCCATCCACTCACCGTCTGATAAACACTGCACACAAAACTGCACTTTCTTAAAATGGTACAGTACAATCAGACTGCTTTATGCAACATCCGGTTGGTGGCTGTACAGTCTTTGTGGAAGCTAAATCCTGTTTATAAGAGTGCCTTGAACAACTTTTAAAGGAACAGAGGACTCATATTTTAGCCGGAAGCAACATCTTAAAGCTGTTCACTTTACAAAATGTTAATTGATGTACTGGGTGGTGTGTATTACTTGATGTTTTTATCAACTGTTTGTACTCTCATTCTGACGGCACCCATTCACTGCAGAGGATCAATTGGTGAGCATGTGATGTAACTCTACATTTCTTCAAATCTGATCTGATGAAGAAACAAACTCATCTACATCTTGGATGGCATGAGGGTGAGCTCATTTTCAGTATCTGAAAAAGTATGGTTTAAAATATATTTAATCATGTAATTTAAATTATGATTTTATTTGTTTATTTTTGCATTAACAAGCTGATAACAATAAATGTGATCTCACATGCTCTGCTTGTCCTTGAAAAGGTCATTGGGGAATTCAAAGAAATTATTGTATTATGACTTGAATTATGCAAAAAAAAAAAAAAGCACTGGATTCTCCAGTGAACTAGATCTCGGCTGTTAGCTGCTGAGGTCAGAGGTTCCTTTGGTCCTTCTGTATGTGAGAGAAACATTATAAAAGCTGCTCACTGGAGGAGATTAAATATGGTGTGAAGTGGTTGGATTTATTGAGATGGATCTGTGTGAACTCCTCATTAAGTGCCCAGTGGGACCTAACTCTCAGTCCCTCAGATTAAATATTACCCATGACTCCAGGGTTAATCAGAACTAAAGCCCCACTCTAGATAAAAATCACAGTTTGTACAGAGCTACAGTCTTCTCCATCCAAAATTTTAACAGCAGCTATTTCAGGAATGTTTCTGATTAATGCCAGTGGAGCAGGAATTGCCAGAATATACTGCCAGATACAGCAACACAGTATATATTAGGGCATTTTGTCAAGTTAATGTATATACTGTACACTACATAAAGTATGTTTTCAACAATACTTCATCCTAAACTCATCCCAGAGTTTGTAAAGTACTTTTACAGAAGTGCATTTACAATGGAAGCCTAGCAGGCAAATATGTTGCGCCACAAATAAACATTTAAATATGCATTTCAAAACTATTACAGAATTTGCTAGCTTTTATTAGGTTAGTGGCAATAAATATTTGAAAGATTCAGAGTTTTTCTTTAGAAATTTAGTAACAAGTAAATATATCCTTAAGCAGACCTGCATTCTGCATTCTTTTTTGAGTTATACCATACATTTTGAAATTTTAGTTGA
>NW_015546074.1:2414945-2425438 GCF_001515605.1 Sinocyclocheilus anshuiensis
TACTGTATAACTGCATTATTGTTCAAAGCAAGATTTTTAAAGGATTTTTAAAAAATAAGTCTCTTTATTTCATCAAAAAATACAGTAAAAACAGCAATATTGTAAAACATTATTGCAAATTAAAATAACGGTTTTCTATTTAAATACATTTTAAAATGTACATTTGACAATTTTTTTATCAGCCATTATTGCAGTCTTAATGTCTTCATGCAGTATTCAATGTCACATGATCCCTCAGAAATCTGATATGCTGATTTGCTGCTCAAAAAACATTTCTTATTATAATCAATGTTGAAAAAAGTTGTGCTGCTTTCCCCAAAGGATTTTTATTTGAAATAGAAATATTTTGTAATATTATATATAAAAAAAAAAATCCTGTCATGTTTAATCATTGTAATGTATAAGTATTAGTAAGCTGAGTAAAAGTATTAGTTTTCTAAAAATCTGAATGCCAAGGCAAAGCGAACCAGACTTTATGCTGATACTCCAAAATCTGCCAGTGCGAGACTAGCGTGAGACTGGTGAGCTTTACATTTCTGTCAGGTTTCCATTCTGTATACAGTATATTTCAGTGAATATATTTCCCATTATATTCCCATAAATTGAAGGACGAGTGGAAAATTATGTTCTGCATTGCACAAAAAGCCACAGATATTAAGCTTTATTTCAGCTGGAAATGTTCTTTAATTAATTTTATTTATGAATCACTTTGAATATGCATTGGTTTTACGCATTATGATGGTTTTTCGCAACTAGCATCATTGAAAAAAGCCTTTCAGTTCCTCTTAAACGACAAATTTAACCTAATCAAACCCGACAACCCGAGTGTGCCTCCTCCTCGAGTGTAAGCACGCCTCACACAGAGTGGAAAGGAAACAAACTCATCGGCTGCCACCAGCAAACAACCTCCAATTACGAGCATCGAAAACAGGTCTCATTCCCTGTCAGGAGTGTCACCATTAAGTAATGCGTCCTCCAGCTAAATCCATGCTAAACTGGCTCAGAGAGGAGACTTTACAGCTACCTGCAGAGTGATCCACAAATGAGGAGGAGAGCAGGAACTGGGCTTTGTCATTACCTGAGACTGTAAATGAGAAAGGCTCATCAGCCACGCAACCTGGCATGGAAGCATCTCCCAAGCTCCGCTACAGCCCTGCCCGGCTCTGTCTCTAATGATAAACACCATTAGCCATTGTGCGCAACACTAATGCGCCTATCTGGGGAGCGCAGGTTGCCACCAGTATAAAGCAGCCCGCCTCTAATCACTGGGTTTTTTCTTTCTCAGTGGCACGGCACAAATGGTGGAGAAGGAGGGAGGTGGGCTGTCTATGGGGCAGTCAGGTGGGACCTTGTAACCACGGCTGGGGCGATTCTAGGATTTTAGTCCTACCTGCCCTGCTGAAGCAAAACAGGATAGACCAGCCTAAGATGGTCTGCTGGTCACCTAGTTTGGTCAGCCCAGTTTTAGATGGAGTTTTGGCACTTTTCAGCTGGTCAGGCTGCGAGACCAACTTACCAAACCGCTAAACTTGCTTGGAGACCACCTTAATTTACACGAAGCTGCTTTATTACATTTTTTCAAAAAATACATACAAATCTAATTCATACATAAATTGAACAACCCTCTGCTATGATAAGAAAGTGTTCCATTTTAATGAAATTAAATCAAAATTGAACTGAAATATAATATTAAAAATAATACATTTTGTATTTTAATAATACCCAAATATTTGTACTCTGACAATGTTGGTTAGAAGGGGCTGAGCAATAAACCATAGTATTGTCTGCATATAAATGAAACCTTGCATTATCAATATTAAAGGCAGGTTATATATATATATATATATATATATATATATACATATACTAAAATCATGTAATTATCATAGAGAGCTGAACCTTAAGTTAACATGTTTCTTAAAATATCATATATATTTTTATGAAGTTAATTTAGCTAAATGTAATGTTGTTCAGCTCCTTTTATTTTTATCTGATGGCTACACCACATGACATTTTTAGTGTAATTTAATTAGGTAAATTGATTTTTTTCTTGAAAATTGTATTATTATTATTATTTGTTTGTTTGTTTGTTTGTTTCTCCAAAAATATATACAACATGAATATGTCGAATAGGCTACATTTCTAGATTAAGTGCCTTTCTAGAAACATTAGTAGATTTACTAAGACCAGCTAAGACCAAGAAGTAACCTTAGGCTGGTTTCAGCTGGTGAGTATGAGGAGTTGTGAAATCTCTGGATAAGATTTTGATGAGCATTTACAGTACCCTATGCCAAATATCGCTACTCTTGTCACCTATGAACAGGTCCATCGCTGACTGGCAGGAACTATAATGCTTAACTTAACACACTTTTTTAATGACTGCTAGGGGGAGGATTTAGAATTAAATAACCTCAGCTAGCTTACTGCAGCCGCTGTTTTCAGCAAACGAGAAGAGAGATCACATAATCACAGATGCTGACTGCTCATTGCAGACTTTTAGGGAGGCTTAGATGAAAAATAGAGGTCTGGCAATGCCTTTGAGGAGAGATGAAACCAGGAGAGAAGATGGAAACATAATACATTCTTTTTGAAAAGAACAGTAGTCACGTATTGTCTCCTTTCAAGTACAAACACTTCAGGACTTGAAGACGCTGAAAGGTAATTGAAGTTTCTGAAATGTGCTTTGAAAAGCATGAATCACTATCAAATTAAGTAGTCCAGCATAAACTACTCAAATGTGAATGCATTTCCTCTTTCTGATCAGCTGCTCATCATTTTAACGGACAAGACATAATGAATCAGTTTTAAATTATGTTGGCAGAAAAGGAAAAAGATGTTCTATTATGCTTTGAAATTCCAATCCAAATAAATACTGGTCCATCTTGCCTCCATTTTTGACCTTTAATTCAATGTGCCACAGCAAAGGACATTGCAGATTTGTTCTCATTTCATTCACTTTAATTGAGCTGTCCATAAACCCCAAAAGAAAAGCAACAGCTCTATACGGTACCCATTTTCTTCAAATTGACTTTGTTTTCACTAAAAGAGCCAGCTGCATGTTGTGCGAGGAACAGCTATCGGTGATGCTAAACACGAAACCAGATTCAGTACTGGCACTCAGATGTTCTACCATCCGTCAGAGCAATCACAACCAATCAGATTCAACACCACTCAAAGCTACAAAGCCAGTGGAGTGCATCCAGACATGAGCGCCGAAATCATGATGGCTGAAAAGAAAGCCAATCACTGAGAAGAGTGCTTAATAGATTTACCACTAAACAAGTGAGAAAATCCAGCAACAACTGGAAGATCTTTCGGTTTCTGTTTTGTATTCGGCTCACAAAACTCGTCAAAAACATGTCCCAGTCATATTTTATTCCAAAACTCAATGAAATGATTTTTGCACTGTTTCCACAAATACACATACACACCAGTGAACAGTGAAAGGAAAATGAAGATGAAAAGGGCTCAGAAGTGTTTTATGATGCACTGGAAGTCACTGCTTAAATACATAAAATGGCATTTTCTCCTCACACTAGTAGGTTAAATTTACTGTAGAAAACAGCAGGGTGCTAAGCACAAATGACAGTCTATATATATATATATATATGTATAAATAGAGCAAATTACCTTCATACAAACAAAAACGCACATACACGTTCACATAGTTATATTTTTAGCTGATATTATATAAAACTAATAGAACTATTAGTGATGTTTATTCCACAAACATCTGTTTAATCTTTTCGTGATTCATATTTCATACTTTGGAGTGTGGGATGTGAAGGAGAATTTCATTCTGAGCGAATATGGCTCCTTGACTAAGCAGGTCAATGTTTTAGTTTGTGTGAGACTCGGAGCGGCACTGAACAAGATTGTTATGAAATTAATCAATGAACAAGGCATCTTGATCATGAACTAACTGGAATGAATTGAGACATCTTATTCATGCAAGAAATTAACGAATGTTAATAAATCTATCGGTCGATTCAGTGCTTTGAGAGAATTGGTTGAGTGAGTGATTCAATGATTATTGTTAAGGCCCCAACATGCTTCAAGTGAAATCGAAGAATGAACTGGTGTGACTGCATTTTGAATAAAATCAAGCCAAAATTAAGTTTGTTTGGAGTTGAGTGAACGACTGATTCAATGATTATCATTAAGGTCCTCAATATACTCAAAGCAAAATCGAAGAACCAGCTGGTGTGACTTCATTTCGAACAAAATCAAAAAATAAAGCTTGTTTGGAGTTCATTTCAGTTCATTTCAGAGTTCAAAACAGCTTATGAAAACAAACTTTCCAGAAACACTTTAATTGGTAGGCATGGCTCTGTGACTCTGCCTTCTTTCATGTGGAAATCTCCTCCGTTCATTTTTTTCCCGTTCAGTCCATCAAGGTCAGACGCAAGTAAAAACATGAACACACCAGAGAGCTGCTTTATATAACAAACTAAAGTTGTAATTCTGACTGAATGCGTCACTGACACTGTTTTTCATGTTTAATACTGTAAAGCTGATTAAAGCAATATATTGTATAAAGTGATATAAAGAAACGTAATGTGACTTCACTGGAGCGCCAAATTGTAGAGCTTGTGCGAATAAATCCATGCCATTATGATTAGATGCTTTTTTTAAATGCTCTTTTCTCATTTTTGTTTTGTGTTTATTTTGTTGTTGAGAGGAAAGTGTGTATTTTTATAATATTTATGTATTAATATTATTTATATTTTCTAAATAAAAAAGAGACAGATTAAGTCCATTTAAATAATTTAACAAAATATAAGAATAAGAATAAGAATAAGAATAATAATTAGAATAAGAATAATAAGAATTTGTATCACCATGACATTTTTTACTTTAGTTCCCCAAATTCAAACAATTTTGTCCCAAACTAAATCTAAGTAAACCTCCAAAAAGGCCTTTTTAATTGTGGTCAGGTTCCTTCCATTGACTTTTATTATAGTTATACTGAGCTAATACTATTTTGGATCCTTTGGAAACTAATCCTTGCAGACACCTTTCTGTATTTTTACATTTCCATAGGACCGTTGGCCCCCACAATGCGATTTCAGGATTTACTTTCCCTTTGGGGATATTTGGACCCCACGTCTATATAAATACACACATTTGAGTATAGTAACAGTCTTTTTCTCGGCTCTTTCACTCAACCGTCTCCCTCCTACTCACTAATTTTTTGGGCCGTCTTCTTCTCACCCACACATGACAGATAACCACAACCTTAATTTGCATGCAAGCACATAAGACACACATTTTATCTCTTTTGCTGACACAGTCTCTCACACATACAAAGGCACACAATAACTGTGTCTGCACTCCCTCTCGTTCTACACACACATGCACCCGACAGATCAGGAGTGTGTGTGGTTGTAGTTAGGGAGGGATTAATCAAGCCAAGCAGCGTGAGCGGGGCTAAGAGACTGCCATCTCACTCTGTCTCTCCTTATCTGTCTGTCTGCCTGCCTTCCCTGCCTATCCATCGCTTGCCAAGTCGCTTCCCTGCCCCGTTTCCTGCCTCATTGTTTGCCTGCTTCCCTCAGAGTCTCCCGCCGGTTACCGTAGCTCCAATGGCCCGCTTTGCAGGGAGCCAGATAATCAGAATCTAGTCTTCTGTGAAGGAGACATTTGTCTTGCCTCCATCACAAGCTCATGTTCGCCCACTGAAACATCGCTGGCATTTAGAGCATGCCAATCAATGAAAGTATGAGTGAGGAGATGCATTGTGCATGGGGAATCTGTAAGGATAAATCCATCTATTAAAGGAGCCTTGAGTGTAGGCATGGCTGCTACACATCCCAGGGTTTAGAAAAAATGGCGAGTAATGGGCTTTTTGAGGTGAAGGGGACTGGCTTTCTTCGTAAAGTTTCTATTTCGCTCATGCATGCGCTGACAGAAAGTCAAGTCAAAGCTAACTTTCAAGACTGAAAACATTAGAAATGCTATTAACTGAAAATGTTGTGTTATTTTATGTTATTTTATATTATTTAAAAAAACAGCAAGCACAAAAGCAACGCAATCTATTTTAAGCATCATATCTGCAGGGTCCAGAATGAACCATTTGCCTCTCCTGCCAATGCGGGTGAATTGAGAAATACTTCTTACCAGACATGAAGCTGTGAAGCTTTTTAAATATTTTTTATTTGAAAAGTTGTTCCCATGACAATGGATTTGTTTACCTCATACCTCAAATAAAGGCAGTATATTTTCATGTATAAGTACACATTTATACTGTGTGAGGAAAACATCATAGATATTATAACAGAGATATTATAAAGAGCACATGTTGTATGTTTATTAATTTATTATTAATTTCAATTTATATTATGTACATTTTTTCCAATCATTTGTTTATTTAAAGCAACTTTTTTTTGTTAGTTATCAGAGTTTTATCAGAAATATCGGTTTCAAAAACACACTGACTTCTGTTAAGTCTAATGGCTTCTTTTTCTTTCCCACGCTCCCCACAAACATCTGTTCTAGGAGAATGCAAACTTGCTTCACCGCAGCAGCAAATGCACGTGTACAGCTATTCAGTGTAATTAGGACAGTTATATTTACGAGAGTGAATTCCACTCACTTAACTGTAGGGCACAAAAGTCGCAAACATAGATTCAACTACATAGAGTCGCTAGCAGGGCGGATTTACCTCTTTTCGTGACATTTTTGGGCCCCCCTTCCCTATTAATATGTTAGGCCTAATATTACCACCCAAGCAAACATAAATATTTCTTAATCAGTGAAAACCGTTACAGTGTTTTCTATCGCAATAAGCGCTTGCGTTCAGTCAATAAAAATCGAATGTAGTTCTTAATTTGTTTGAGAACTGAGAAAGACCATTCCATTAATAGGCGCGGCGACGTGGCCACATAATAACCACTTCGGGAGTGCATTATTTCTCTAATAATTTTAACGGCCTGGAGTCACAACCACACATCAAGACATTGTTCAGATGATTTGTTTCAAGACATTTGACATGTTTCCGTCCTGAAATCTCGTGTGTTGAACTCATTCTTTACGCACCTCATCCCAAACCTTCCGTTGCAAATTCCAAAACGTCATTTTAGAGCTAATAACGGAGGCTTGAGCCATTGATATATCCCAAGCCTTCCGTTGCAAATTCCAAATAACCGAGGCTTGAGTAATAACGGAGGCTTGAGCCATTGATATTAATGCAGTCTAATGTGGTTATTAGAGAGAGAGAGAGAGAGATTAAGCGCGTGTGAATGCGTCTGTGCGTCTCTCAGCAGCATCTACTAATAGCGAATCTTTAAGTTAAACTGCTTCAAGAACCTCGCAACTGAGAAATGTCATTTAGCTTTTCAGCTGCGAAACTATTTCATTGATAAATTCGCGGTGCAGCGCTGACAAGAAGTTGCTGATCGCGTCTCTGCGTGTGTGCATGAGTGCGTGTCTGCACTGTGTGTGCATCTGTGAGAGAGACTGGGAGAAAGAAAGCGTGATTTCCGTAGCCTACATAAAAAAGATGGAAGATATGGAAATACTTTGTCATTTTTTACCCTATTGTTTGTTATATTTATTTGCTCAATGTCTTCTGTGGTTTTGGTTCTTTTACTGTTTTAGAGATCCCATTGTATAACAAAAATATCTTCTGGGGTTTTGGTTATTTTACTGTTGTGGATAGCCCATAAGAAAAATATTATATATCTCTTTATTGTGTTTGGGCCCCCCTGGACAAGCGAACATAGGCACGTGCCTAGAATGCCTATGCGTAAATGCGGCCCTGGTCACTAGGTAGGTAAGTAAATCAGTAAATGAATGAATGAATGAATATTATATGCAGATTTTCTAATGAGTTAACACAACTTCTATTAAATTCAATTTTTTATTGTGTGGGCAAAACATATAATGCCATGCAATACAATGATAAAACCTAATGTATAAAATTTTATTCTCACATTTGAACTTTTTTTTTTCCTTAAGCATTTGTCACGATTCTGTTGTGTCTGTGTCTTCTGTGGCCTGTCCACACAAACACAGGTATTTTCAAAGCCGTTTTTGGCCATTCGTCCACATGCAAACGCAGGATCAGGTCACTGAAACCGGTCCTTTTGGAAAACTCCTGCCAGGATGAAGATTTTCAGAAACTCTGGTTGCAGTGCTGTCGTGTAGGCGGTGAAACCGAAGATTCTGGCTTGTGACATCAGAGTGTGCGCTGGTAACAACCGATAATAACCTTTTTTTCAGGCTTCTGATTGGCCAACATGGCTTTACGGTTAGGGTCATATTGCCACCTGTTGGTTTGGCATGCTCTTGACAGTGTTTCATAGCGTGTTTTGGACAAATTTCATTTGGACAAATTTTATTTTTTATTTTTAAATGGAGGAAAACCTTTATAAAAAAATACACATGTACATGTGGACTAAGCCCTAGTTTTCCCCTCATGTGTAATTGTTTGATTTGATTCACCTGGCCATCATAAACTAAGTTACCTTCTGTGTATTTATACTCTCCCTTTGTCTCTGTTTGTTGTCCGGTCTTGTCAGTTGATAGATGTTTGTATGTGTAGAGTTTTCCCAGTCTTTTGGATTATTGAAGTTATTGAACTCTTCATCGTCGTCTTGCCTGCATTTGGATTATTACACACACCATTGTGTGACAGAAGACCGGACCAAACTGAAGTATAGTGGTGTATTTTGTTTGAACTTGTGTGTCTGTGCACTATGGATAATTTAGCTGTTCTTCTCCTTCTGCAGGAGAAAGGGAGCCACGATTATTTTCTGGAGTGGGTGCTGGTGAACAACGATTCACTCCTCACCGTCTTTGATGCCAACGAGGAGTTCACTAGCCCTGCTCCCAAACCAGAGTCTAGCCAGCCTTCCACCTGCGAGACAGAGCTATCGCTTGAGCCCACCACAGACGCGGAGCCAGAGCCCGCCTCCACCAAAGTGCTAGAAGACGTAGCGCGGACTATCGCCCCAGAGCCAGAGCCCAATAATGAGTCTGACCAGGTGTGTGAGCCAGCAACCACGTCTGTCCCAGTGGGGATTCTAGTGGAGTACGAGGGTATAGAGGAAGACCCCGCCCACATCCCCACTGCAGAGGGTAAGCTGAAACTGGCCACTGGTGATTTTCTCGAACCTTTTGAACCTCTCTTCTTGTCTAGTCCTTGTCTTCCATCTTGTCCGCCTTGGCCATCCGGATCCTCAAGGTCGCCCAGGCTCCACATTTGGGTAACCATTAGTGCCGGCATTATCGCAGTAGCTCACACCCCTGGATCCTCCACCCAGGCTTCCTCCATGGCTCCTCCCTCCTGCCACTCCACCATGGGCCTTCGTCTTGGCTGGGCACTTGTGGACCACCAGCTGTCTCCTCCTGCTCTGGCCCATCATCCATCTCCTCACACTCCTGGCTCCTCCCTCTGTCTTTACCACCCTGGTTCCTCCTACCTTCTCCATCCCATCTCCTCCTGCCATGGTCAGTCTTCATCTGTCTCGTCCCTCTCTTGGTTAGTCGCTGGCTCCTTCCTCCATCGTCGCCTCCCTGGTCCTGCTTGCTCCATCCTCTATCCCTTTGTCTCTGGTTACTGATCGCCATCCCTTCGCCTGCTCCTGTCTTCCACACTGGACTCTTTGTCGGTGTGAGGACGCGCCTTCCCGGAGGGGGGTGATATGTCACGGTTCTGTTGTGTCTGTGTCTTCTGTGACCTAGTTTCCCCCTCATGTGTCATTGTTTGAAATCTTTATCTTCTGTGTATTTATACTCCCCTCTTGTCTCTGTTTGTTGACTGGTCTTGTCAGTTGCTACACACACCATTGTGTGACAGCATGTAGAAGATTGTGTGCAACAGGGTTTTCAGCAAATTTTTGATGATGTGTTGATTATTTAGAAGCGTTAGAAATGTGTATATATCAAACATGATACAGTAGGCTTGAAAGGGTTAATCAGTTTGCCATCATAGTTTCTGCCTATAAGCTAAGAACATTAGCATTTAAGATGGCCTGTTTTTTCTATCACAGTCTACAGAGTCCAACATTAACACCATAAAACTTAATAGGATGCATTTAATATGAGTGTAATGTGGGCTAGTATTGTTGATGTGAGCAGTTAAATGCAGTAATGTACTTATATGCTGAAGAAGTTACACTCTCCTCCGCATCTTTTTACATCACAATGGTTACTACAGGCATTTCACCATTACAACAACTGTCAGCAGTTTTAAATATACTTCAAGTAATCTTGAAATGCAGTTTAGCAATCCTGTGTGATAAAGCAGCAGATGGAAGGGCAGACAATTTGTACTCAACCATGTCAAACACCACAAAAAAGCAGGAATTCAGCTCATTGCTAGAGCTTCGATCTGAAAACATCACTGACAGAGACTTTTAGCCCATCCATTGGCAAGTCAAAGTGGATAAACAGTTGTTGTAAAATCATGGGCATGCATCCAGATCAAAATTCTATTTCTATCCATATCTAATATGAATTAATTACAGCGACACTCAAAAGTATGTAGA
>NW_015546074.1:2425450-2436299 GCF_001515605.1 Sinocyclocheilus anshuiensis
TTGTGCTGTTCAGGTCTCACCTGTGCGCGCGCTATCAGCACCCGGGTGATGACGGAATAAATGACTGCTCATACGGCATTCGCATTGAAGAAGAGTGAATGGTTTGTCCATGTTTTTTTTTTTCTTTTTTCATCGCTGTTGTTGTAATGTATTGGGAAGCCAGAATGCGCATCCATCAACAGAAACATATAGCCTAAGACACTGTAAGTACGTTCAGCCGGCTATGTCTGCTATAGGATACTTACCAAGACAGGCATTTTGACATAATTTTTGTGTGAATTTGTCCATTTAAACACAATTATTCAGAGAGAGCTTAATATTTGCGCACTTCAGATGAGCGCACGCACAGATCTTCTCACTGCGCGCACGAGCTCGCGTCCTCTGTCTCTTAAATGTTTAAACTGGCAAGGCTTAATAAATTAGTTTAGTTTAAACACAGATATCAACTTGTGCTGTTCAGGTCTCACCTGTGCGCGCGCTATCAGCACCCGGGTGATGACGGAATAAATGACTGCTCATACGGCATTCGCATTGAAGAAGAGTGAATGGTTTGTCCATGTTTTTTTTTTTCTTTTTTCATCGCTGTTGTTGTAATGTATTGGGAAGCCAGAATGCGCATCCATCAACAGAAACATATAGCCGAACCCTGTTTGTTTTACGTGTTATTTATAGCAAACCATATTACAGATGCATTGTCAGATTTAAGTTGAACCGCGGTCCTAGCGCGTGCCGAACCATGTGTGGAGAACCGTACGGTTAATTTTTTTTCCCACGAACCGTTCCACTCCTACTGTATACTGTATATATTTATATACTGTATATATACTGTGTATATATATAGAATATTTTAAATGGATAGAATATTTAAAATGAAATAACGTTATCAGAACTTAATGGGAATGTTAGCAAAATATTCTTAGAACACATTTTTGTTCGATTGTATGTTCTACATATTTTTGACTGTCGCTTTTATGAATTCATATTAGATATATAATACACACACACACACACACACACACGTGTATTATATATTATAACATTATGAGAATATTATCACATTATGAGAAGTGTGAATTTTCCTTTTTAAATTTTTATATTAAAATTTTTTTTTTTTTTTCTTTGGTTATGCAAACGTTAGAGGAACATTCTGTTTTATAATTTTGTAACCATTCAGAAAACTTTTTTTTTGTTTATGTTTTCAGAACATTTCATCTTAGTTATGCAAATGTTAGAGGAACATTCCATTCTGTCATATTGAACATATAATGAGAAAGTTTGGTTGTTATTCTTGAAAAATGTTATTGAACAGTTCATCAGTTATGTATAATATTTCAAGAATGTTCTTCTAAGAACATTTTCATTATATGAACATTCATCAAAAATTAATAACATCATGTAGATGTTCTATGAACATTATTGTCACAATGTTTTCAGCTAACATTATAAAAACATTCAGCAAATATGAATAACATCATAATGATGATTAGAGAACATTGGTATAAGAACGTTTCCTTTGAACATTAAGAGAATGTACTGTATATCAAGTATTAATAATTTTAAAAGAACGTTCCAAAAACATTTTAAGAATGTTTTGTCCTAACATTAATATAACCTTTAAAAAAAGGTTCACTTACCATTACCTGAATTACCAATGATATCATTAATTACTTTTACATTTTAAACCCCTCTCTTCCAATCACGTGGCTCCATTCTATTATATATATATATATATATATATATATATATATATACATATATACAGTAACACCCAATTGTCATGATCCAGTCTATACCTGATGGATAAAATCTTGTGTCATTGTACATTTTATCCTATTGAATATCTTGTTGAGTATCTGCTGTGATTTAACCTACATCCACTTTTATCTTGTTTTGGCACCTGCTAACAGATTACAGAGAATGTGTGGATAAAAGATGCTGATAAGCACAGAAAATGATTATTCCAGCACTCCTAAAATGATTTTTCCACAAAACAACACAGCTTTTCATTGATTTAAAACAACATATTGATGCATACTAACATGTGATGACAGCTCAGATTCAGAGTGTGCTTCGATGGCTAACAGGCACAAGCTACCGACAGCTATCATGAAGGAAGATCCTGCAAAGATGACAGGTAGTACTTACTGGACCAGAATTGAAAATCTCTAAAATAAACACATACATACACACTGTACATACATACATACACACACACACACACACTCATTTATTCATTCATTCATTCATGTGGGTATAAGACACTGGTAAGCATAGAAAACCATTATTCCAGCACTCCTGAAATGATTTTTCATGTGATTTTTCAAAGCATGTATTAATAGGTCAGAGTTTGTGGCCGCTAACCCCAAGATATTATATATATATATTTTTTTTTTATTATATATTTGTTTGCTTTTTTTCTAATAGAGTTATAATGAATAGATATAAGAGGCTGATAAATTATTATTCCAGCACAGAACATTATTATTCCAGCACTCCTTATTTTAAATTAAATAATTATCAGTAATTTACCATTATTATTATTATTATTATTATTATTATTATTATTATTATTATTATTATTATGTCATTTTATGACATTGCCGTTTTTATGTCATTCAGAAGGTCACCTCAGCACAGAAGAAAGCTGAAACTCTGTGACATGCAGCACAAAGCTCTCTTACCCCCAGGACATGTCCATTTGATTGAGTCCTTTTCAATGCAGACATTTAATATGTCAAGGTGAATAAGAACAGCTTCTTTTGTGTCCGAGCTAAGAGGAAATTTTATTATTATTATTATTATTATTATTATTATTATTATTATTATTATTATTATTATTATTATTATTATTATTATTATTATTATTATTATTATTATTATTAACATACTATTATTATAGCACTCCTGAATTTTTGTGTTTGTTTGTTTGTCAATATTTATATTATTAATATAGAATACATTATTATTCCCATACAAAATTAATATAATGATGTTAGTAATGACAATACTTATTCATAAAATAATCAGAAGGCATATTTTTTTTTATTGTTGCAGTCTAATTATTATAGTTTTATTGTTACATTCAAAAATATGATTGTGTTAAAAATACATTTTTTATTATCATGTGTTTTCTAAAAAAGCAACTTTTATTGATTTAACTTAAGCATCATCTCTTTGCTTTATGCACATATTGATGCTTATTAACATGTGATGACAGCATGCGAAGATACCGCTAACAACAGATATGACAGGTTGTATTTACTGGACCAGTCTTGAAAATCCCTTTGAGAGCAATTCACAAGGTCAGGCTGACAGCTGCCAATTCATGTCATGACAACATCTGATGGAATCTATAAAGTTTCTGTAGTGATTTTAGCTGATGAAGTCCCCTAGTGGTAGCACAAGCCTGCCAAGGACTCTTATGGCATGTTAGTGAGACTATTTCTCAAAGCAGGCCTTGTTAGAAACTGCAGCCTAGACAAGTCCTCCCTAAATTGAGCATGCAATTTGCCTTCATTTGTTAAGTGAAAATACAAAAGAGAGAAAACAGAAAGTCAGCAGTAAACAAATGCGCATGGCTGCTTGTGGTGATGGTGCAGCAGTTTGCGTCAGACACCCGTTTATTTCTGCGATCCAAAGGAAGCTGGAAAGACCAGGCTGGCAGACTGTCTGTGTCATTAGCTCTGTTCACAATCCTAGTGAGCTGTCTCCTTGTGTTCTTGTTACATAGGCAGCTGCCTTTAAAGACAGCCAAAAGTTTCTTTCACAGTTGATTTCAGCAGTTTGCCATTAGCACTTGTTGCTAAGCTAATAATGCCAGACTCAATAAACATACAAATACAAAACATAGACAAATATATTGCTAAATATTGTGATTAAAAAGACCACTGTTGGTTTGACCTAGATTTGTATTCCACCAATATTTGCTTTTTTAACTTAATTTGCATACTTTTCAGCTTTTTTTTTAATTATTATTAGGTCTACTAATAAATTGAATATGGAACACTGTAATTGACAAAAAAAAGGTTCTTTATGCTCCCCTATTTTAATACGTGAGTTTTCAAAGAAAACTACTTTCTTTTTTTTTCTTTTTTCTTTTTTTTAGGAAAGATTTTGATATGTATTTAATAACATCTAATAATTCTATTGCATTTAAGAATCTTTTATGGTGTGATTCTTGTAAGCTAACATAGTATGCTTTGGATTAATGTATGTAACCCTCGTTTTCTTTTGTTCTTATCTTATCTTTGTACTTGTAATTGTTATTATTTTACTGCATAATAAAAAAAATAATGTTATATGCAAACAGAAGTACAACACACCCAAGTGTAAACAATCTTGTAAAAATAAAATGGGCGTGGCTTGGTTCTGTTCATCTGTTGTTGATTGAATGTTGACATGTGGGCATTGCTCTCAAAAATGAAGGCAGATGAATGCAGTTTTGAAAGGGTGGATTTTAAGCGGACAAAATTATTGGAGAATCATGTGTCACTGTCACCAGAGAAAAGTCTGTCGCTTTCACTGGAATTTCCAGTGTTCTTGATAAAAAAAAAAATGTAAAAAAAGAAACGTAAAATTTCATTGTCTAGGCAGGCAACTAACTCACTAGGTTTCAGAACAGAACAGAATATGAAACACAATGCTTGAGACTCTAAAGTTCAACACACACACATGCACATGTATTCTGTAATAGTGAGCTAACACTGCGCTGTCATTCGGCCGGTCCTTGTGTCCGCTAACCGCAAGATGACTGCCGGAGCTAATGTGTAAAGTTAAAAGGATGTAGCCTACACATTATCTAGAGTTGCTAAGCTGCACTAGCAGAGAGTGGATCTAATTGGACCACAGGTTTCCATGGAGAGCAATTTGTTCCTGTTCTCAGCAGTGACCTTCATTGAAATATAATGTGATCTGTGGCTTCACCTCAGAAACTAGTCAATAATTTGTCCATGTGTTTCAAAGTATGAAGAAGAGATGAAGAAATGAAAGAAGGGCCGGTAGCACGAAGGGCAGTAAACTAATTCACTAACAGCTCGGGCCATATTAGACACTCTTCATGGTCTCTGTGGCCTTTGGAATATAATGCAGTTCTGTGAATATTAAATAATTTGTTGCATTAAATGGCATAAGGGGCAATAACTCATTATATTCCCTGCTGGCTTCAAGAAAAAAAGACTTTAAAAGGGCTCAATTCGACACACAATGTAATAATTAAACATATTTCTTCTGTATTATTGAGGTGCAGGGAATGTAAAGACCTTCATTTCACAGCACAAGTCTCATGCTGCGTCTATGGAGACCAGGGGTCAAGGTTTGCCGGTTAGTTTTGCAAATTAGTCCCTGCTGGTAGATACGCCGTTGCAAGGGGAAAAAAGTGTCAATGTCTCAATTGATGACCATTCAAAAGGAACTGCATATTGTAACATGTTTTATCATTTTATTTTGAAGTAACAAAAATAACCTTGACATGTATAATGTTTAATACTGCGTATATGTGTATGTATGTATACGGAGTATTATTCAGATATGTGTATTTGCAAAAGCCTTGAAAGCAGCAGCACCTTCATGAGATTCATAACCATCTGTGTGCCCTGAGTGACATCATTAATAGTCCAGAGACCACAGCCACATGCTGGATTTCATTGCGTCCCCTCCAAGAGACAGGATGTGTTACAGAGCCCCGAGTGCTTTATTAAAACTCTGTGACCTTCACATCATATTCACATCCTCCATAAAAACAACACATAAAGACACTAGACCCTGCTAACATGGGCCCATGAAGGGCAGAGCCTGAAGTGGCTCCTCTTGGGCCAGTGTGTTACGCTCGTCATCTGCTCACCTGTGTCACCCCTAATTCAATCTATGACCACGGGGAGCACTTTTCTGGTGGACAAGTGAAATAGTGAACTTGCTGCCAAAATAAAAGAAGGGGAAAATATCACTCATTTAACTGGTTTATGAGGGGAGATGCTTGTGTGGCCAAACTACATTTCTCATCATTCTCTTTGGCAGTACTTTAAAGCGTCAATCACACATAATGTGCACATTTTACTCTTCATTATGCTTCATTAGTATTAAGTCACACCCTGTCTTTGTTGGAAATGAAAAAAAAAAAAAAAGGCTGAGAAAGAGATTTGATTTTATCCAGTGAGCCCATTTTTAACTGAAAAAAAAAAAATATATATATATATTGAAACCATACAAAAATCATAATTGTGACTTCTGAACTCGTACTGAATAGGTATTGCTAAATTATTATTAAATAAAATGAAAAATTAAAATACTCATAATATAACCTAATATGACAAATAGCTTTAAATAATTTTATTTAATTTATTTTTAAATAAATAAATAAATAAAAATCCAATTGAAAATTATGCACTGAGCCCATTTTACACTGACAAAAATCACGAGAAAACATCAAAATGTCATAATAATGACTTCTGAACTTGTATAATAATGTAATTATTAAAATCTAAAATAAAAAATACTAATAATATAACTTAATATAAATTAATATAAATATTTCAATAATTGTTTTTAAATACATATTCAATCAATCAATCCAGTGAGCCCATTTTACATTGACCAACATCATTTGCAAACATAAGCATGTCATAATCATAATTTCTCAACTTCTTAAATGAAACTCATCAATTATTAAGTGAAATATAAAATAAAAATACTAATAATATAATTCAATATAAAAATAGCTTTAACAAATTTGAAAACATAAACATGTCATAATATTGATTTCTGAAATAAAATATTTGTAAATAGGAACTCATTCATGAATAAATAAATGAATAAATAAATCTATCTGTATCTTAAAGCAATATCGCATTTCAGTCATTTACTATTCAAGAAACAACTTTTCAAGAAATTTAGTGTATTGTATTTCATGTCCCTGCTCATGGTTTAGTATTCAACAAAACCTCATGCACATACTTTTGACCATGTAGTGTATTATAATATGTTAGACATTAGAGACTATCTATCTAATTAGACAGCAGACTATAGTAGGCAATAGACTGAAACCATGCATATGTGATACATATAGTCAGGGTTGTGATGGGACAGCACTGGACCAGCAGGGCTGATTGTTAGTTTCAGTCCGTTCCTGGGTTAATCTGTAGCTCTGTGCCTTGTGCCGCCCATCTCTCCCTCTCCAATTGCAGGACATGGTGCCTACGGTAATCAATGGTGATGAATGAGAGGGAAGGCTTTCTTTATTCTGCTCCTCACTGAATAGAAAGTTTCCATTATCTCTCACAATGTATTCACTCTATCAAAGTGACAGCGTTCATGGCAGCCACACTCCACTGCCCTCCCCCGTACCCTACCTTTCCACACCAGCAGGCTCCAGAACAAGGCGAGAGTTACAAAGGGGAACTTCTAATGTGTCGACACGTATTTGAGCCATGTGGCTCGTACCATCCCGAACTGATGCTGCTGAACAGAGAAGTTTAATTTGACCTAAGAGGTCGGTTTAAAAGCCAAACTGTTCATTTCCCGGCACAGTGGTTATTGGATCTTTGTAATTATTAGTACTGTAGCTTGCCTGCCTCCTCAGTTCTCCAACCATTTAGAATTAAAGTACTACCTGCTCTGACAGGTCAAGCCGAGCGCTGTTGTTTTGAACCAGTGTTAGGACTTGAGTTGGCAAAATAAAACTGAAGAAAGTATTTGCCCTGTGGTAAAACAGCCGCCCATGAATGTGAAGTGTTGGCCCTCTGGCAGAAGAGTCTGACCTCCAGAAAGCATTAAGAACACACCTGAGGGTGTAAGCATGAACACACCATGATTTGAATATTCTGTTTTTGTTGACGTGCCAATATTGTAACAACAAACCACTGCTGCCACTTTTGCCACTGCTCTGTAAAATACTGTTAGGGTTTTCTAATAATACAATAGAGTAAAATTAACCAGAAAAAGGTCAAAGCAAGCCGTGCTTCATGCTTTAATCTAGTTAAAATTCCAGTCTTCTTTTTCTGTTTTAAAGGTGCAGTATGTAATATTGACAGCTAGCGGTTGAATTATTTCAAAATATTGGAGAGAATTGTTTCTCCAGCCCTCTCCTATTCAGAGTCAACATGGGTTGCCAGATTGAGGGTATGCAAGAAGAACAACGATGAGTTGATGTATCCGTTTTAATAGTGTAATGTTGCTGGAACAGGTGAAAACAAGCGGAGACGAGGATCTATTTGCAGGGAGTTTAATGAAGTAGCAAAATAAACTAAGAACCAGAAACACAGAGAACCAGGAAGGGGTAAAGGAAAAAAAAAAAACAGGGCAAACTGAACAACCATTATGTACAACAACTGACCAAGCCAAAGGGAAATACAAGGGCTATTTATATACATGAGAACAAAAGGCTAACAAGCAACAGGTGAGACTGATTAATCGCCATGACAACTAATAAGGGTAACCGTGACAGCAAACAAGGCACAAGGCACACAGGTACTAAACACAGGAAATGAACACAGGAAAGAATAAGGATAAGGAAGACATTTCACAATAAAAGTCCAAAGATAAACACAAGGAATCTACACATATGACAAATAGAGCTTTTTAGATTGATGCTGAGGCTTTTTAGGTCAGGTAGAATCTGCGATCTCTAACCCAAAGGCTTCCTGCTGGCTTTCATGGTTGCAATACGTTGTGTTTTCCGCCAAGTGGCAACCCGAGGTGCTGAAATCCTATTGGGTAAACTGGCAGTGGGCGGAAATACACATACCAAAACAAAAACAGACATTCCAACATGGAACACACATCTTAATATAGCGTGTTTCCTAAATATTGGGACAGTCATGACCTAATGGTTAGAGAGTTGGATTTGTAACCCAAACGTCACGGGTTCGAGTTCTGACCTCCAGAAAGCATTAAGAACACACCTGAGGGTGTAAGCATGAACACACCATGATTTGAATATTCTGTTTTTGTTGACGTGCCAATATTGTAACAACAAACCACTGCTGCCACTTTTGCCACTGCTCTGTAAAATACTGTTAGGGTTTTCTAATAATACAATAGAGTAAAATTAACCAGAAAAAGGTCAAAGCAAGCCGTGCTTCATGCTTTAATCTAGTTAAAATTCCAGTCTTCTTTTTCTGTTTTAAAGGTGCAGTATGTAATATTGACAGCTAGCGGTTGAATTATTTCAAAATATTGGAGAGAATTGTTTCTCCAGCCCTCTCCTATTCAGAGTCAACATGGGTTGCCAGATTGAGGGTATGCAAGAAGAACAACGATGAGTTGATGTATCCGTTTTAATAGTGTAATGTTGCTGGAACAGGTGAAAACAAGCGGAGACGAGGATCTATTTGCAGGGAGTTTAATGAAGTAGCAAAATAAACTAAGAACCAGAAACACAGAGAACCAGGAAGGGGTAAAGGAAAAAAAAAAAACAGGGCAAACTGAACAACCATTATGTACAACAACTGACCAAGCCAAAGGGAAATACAAGGGCTATTTATATACATGAGAACAAAAGGCTAACAAGCAACAGGTGAGACTGATTAATCGCCATGACAACTAATAAGGGTAACCGTGACAGCAAACAAGGCACAAGGCACACAGGTACTAAACACAGGAAATGAACACAGGAAAGAATAAGGATAAGGAAGACATTTCACAATAAAAGTCCAAAGATAAACACAAGGAATCTACACATATGACAAATAGAGCTTTTTAGATTGATGCTGAGGCTTTTTAGGTCAGGTAGAATCTGCGATCTCTAACCCAAAGGCTTCCTGCTGGCTTTCATGGTTGCAATACGTTGTGTTTTCCGCCAAGTGGCAACCCGAGGTGCTGAAATCCTATTGGGTAAACTGGCAGTGGGCGGAAATACACATACCAAAACAAAAACAGACATTCCAACATGGAACACACATCTTAATATAGCGTGTTTCCTAAATATTGGGACAGTCATGACCTAATGGTTAGAGAGTTGGATTTGTAACCCAAACGTCACGGGTTCGAGTTTCGGTAGCGACATGGTTTTTAGGTGGGGGAGTGAATGACCAGCGCTCTCTTCCACCTTCAATACCATGACTGAGGTGAGACTTTTGAGCAAGACACAGAACCCGCAACTGCCACAGAAAAAAAGTGCCCCTCCTCACCCTGGGTTTTCCATTTCCAGCTCTATGCTTGTTTCGCAATGTAATGGAAGTAGCAACAAATCTTCCCTTCAGTATTATGAGATGTAATGAAACGGGGCAGGAACTCGGTTTTATCCACTAGTTTTTGATTTAGAAAATGCATTTTTCATTTCACTCCAACTTTAAAACAGCAAAATGTGTGCAGAAGCAAAATGTTGTAACTGTAAGTGGACTGAATATATATTTAATGAAAAAATGTTTTCAATGAATAACATACATAGACAATAATTGGAGAAAAGTTTCATACTTTTTTGAAACATTAGCCTTTGGCATGTTATGACATGTAACCACTGACATGTTATGCGCATGATAAATCAGAATTACAACACTGATTCGCAAACATTTTACAATAGTCTAAACATTTTAGAATAATATATAGATAACCATTTATATTTTCCTAGTACTTGTTTCACTTCTGTTTCAGTTTTTTTATAACCATTTCTTACCAGTAAGTTGCTGTTATTTTAGCATGTGTGTTTGGCTCAGTGTTATTTTTTTAGGATTACGGATTACTATGTAGTTTGATTTGTATTAGTTATCTATTTTAGTTTTAGTTACAGTTGTAGTAATGTTGTCATTTTATTAGTTTTTTATTATGTCTATATAGGTTTTTTAATAAGTTTTACTTTTATTTAATTTGAGTTATTTCGGTACTTCAACATACAAAATGGAAATGAAATATATGATAT
>NW_015546074.1:2441534-2442350 GCF_001515605.1 Sinocyclocheilus anshuiensis
ATTTGTAATTCGCTTTGGATAAAAGCGTCTGCTAAATGACTAAAAGTAAAGTAAAAGTAACCAAGATTGTTTATTTGTATGTATTGTACCTTGTTTTACCATTGAATATTTAATATTGTCATTTATTTGTAATTGTATTGTATATCTACTGCAAATTCACACTATTCACACTAGAAAGAAGATCAATGCTGTCAATCAACAAAAAGCTTATTTTAGTATAATTTATATAATATTATAGTATTTATTGATATTGTAAATTATTTTTATTTTATATTTTCAGCTTTTGTTTTAGTTTTAGTTTGTTGTAGTAATTTTGCTATGTGCCTTTGTAATTTATATTATTATTATTATTATTATTATTATTATTTAAATATTTCTATTTAGCTTTACTTTTTATTACAGTTTAAGTAATTTTATTACTTCGACTTTAATTTTATTTCAGTTAGATGCCAAGGTTTTCATCTAATATTTAGATTTTATTTCAGCTTTATTTCAATGAACAAATATGATTTTTAACTGCTGAGCGGGAGCAGCCCAAGCCGTCAAGCGCCTCATATCGCCAGTCTCAAAAGCAGAGCGTTGCAACCCGCACCCCTCCACAGAAAGATAGGGGGTCGGGGTGACGCTCTCAGTCGGGGTCTTCTAGACCGAAAACGGATCTGCGGACCGTTATTTTGTCTAAGAGGACCTCGGCTAAAAGGTCCTACCATTGGCAGGTCCCTGAGGGCAGCCCCACCTGGGGAGGAAAGGATAACACCTCAGTATACGGTGCCCAATCCTCCTCAGTGCCCTCACGGAGGTTCATTGATACCCCTG
>NW_015546074.1:2442510-2444734 GCF_001515605.1 Sinocyclocheilus anshuiensis
GGGAACGCCTTCAGCGTGACCACGCTCTGAATCACATGTGTAATCAGTCCAATGGATGGGCGAGACATCACGGGCGGGGTGACATAACGACCAGGAAGCTTAAAAGCATGTGCGGTGGAACCACCGTCAGCTTTCTGTTATTCAGCAAGCGCTCTGTGTGTGTGTCAGTCGCTATCTTTTTGTGAGTCTTATTTAGTGTTGTTTGTCCTCTTATAAGCTCCATTATGTCAAAGCTTCAGTCAAAAGAAGCATTTGGGCGAGCAGGCACCGTTCAGGCTGTGTGTTCCTCCCTGCCCTCGGATGGGTACACACACCATTTGCGTTTTGTCTGCTCGGGAGCGAAGCACGCAGAGTCAGCCCTCCGGGGAGAGGGCGTGACGCTCCGCCTGTCTTTCTCTGAGGAGATTGATATGGAGGGCGTCGATGAGCTGTGTTTACCTCTCTTCCTCTGAGGAGGTTGAGACGGTCAGCTGGGGCTGCTGGGCAGGAGCAGTCCCAACCTATCGTGTTCCAGCTCCTCATTCTGGGGGCATCACTTCTCGTACTCAGCAGAGTCTAGAGTCAGAATGGCGCTCCCAGGCCGAAGGCTTCTAGCGGAAGGCGGTTCTGCGGACTGTCATTCTCACTGGATAGTCTTCGTCTAAAACGTCCTGACGCCTAAGGCCTAGGACTTCTGAGGGCCAGCCCCCTCTGCGGAATTCCAGGGCGCAGCGGTCTCCGGCGAGCGCTTCTCTCAGTTACCGCCCAGAAATGTAGCGGTGCTAAGAGGCTTGCGACCTCCAAGGAGGTCTCTAGAGCAGCTAGTACGGCTGTTCCCTGCTGGTTCGCCGCTTCAGGGCACCGAGCTAGCCGCTCTGATTGCACCAGAGGCCAGTCTCTTGAGACTGGTTACCTTAGTACATCACCTGGCGGTGTGGGAGCCCCTGCCAAGCGTGCCTCCTTGGGTGCGGTATCCGGCGAGCACTTCTCTCAGTTACCGCCCAGAAACATAGCAGTGCTAAGAGGCTGGCAACCTCCACGGAGGTCTCTAGAGCAGCTAGTATGGCCGTCCCCTGCTGGTTCACCGCTTCAGGGCACCGAGCTAGCCGCTCTGATTACAGCAGAGGTCAGTCTCCAGCAGTGGTGGAAATGGCCAAAATTCACTGGGGGGACTCTAGCTTGGAAAGGGGGAGGGGATAATAATGGTAATTTTAGATTACCTTTCAGATGTATTTAATTATAAAACCCTCTATAATAACATTAAACTTATTTCATACACTGAACAAAATTATAAACGCAACACTTTTGTTTTTTTCCCCCATTTTTCATGAGCTGAACTCAAATATCTAAGACTTTTTCTATGTACACAAAAGGCCTATTTCTCTCAAATATTGTTCACAAATCTGTCTAAATCTGTGTTAGTGAGCACTTCTCCTTTGCCGAGATAATCCATCCACCTCACAGGTGTGGCATATCAAGATGCTGATTAGAAAGCATGATTATTGCACAGGTGTGCCTTAGGCTGGCCACAATAAAAGGCCACTCTAAAATGAGTAGAGATTCCCTTAGTAGACTATTTAGTAGCGTGGAAACTACTGCTAAATGTGTCTCAATGGGTCCTGTGCACTGTAGAGAGAGGCTACAGAAACCAGTTTGGTTCTCCTCCGCCTGAGTTCAGCGGGGTTACCCCCACTCTGTTGGGTCCCGAGCAGGCTCTGGTAATGGAACAAGAAGTAAACACTCTGTTGAGAAAGGCCATCGAGGTGGTCCCTCCTCACGAAAGAGAATCCGGGTTCTACAGCCGGTATTTCATTGTTCTGAAGAAAGATGGAGGGTTGCGTCCCATTTTAGATCTGCGTCAGTTGAACCGTTCAGTCATGCGACTGAAGTTCAGGATGCTCACACTCAAACAAGTTGTGTTACTCCAGGGCATTCTCATACTCAACTACATCGACGATTGGTTGATATTAGCTCATTCAGAGCAGATAGCGGTTCGGCATCGAGATGTCGTTCTCGCTCGCATGAAAGAGTTGGGGTTAAGACTAAACGCCAAGAAAAGTGTGCTTTCTCCATTACAGAGGACCACTTATCTGGGCGTGGTGTGGGATTTGACCACGATGCAGGCACGTATGTCCCCTGCTCGGATCGAGTCGATCCTTACCGCAGTCGCAAGAATAAGAGAAGGCCGGTCACTCACTGTCAAGCAGTTTCAGAGACTGCTGGGTCTGATGGCAGCTGCGTCCAA
>NW_015546074.1:2445152-2453591 GCF_001515605.1 Sinocyclocheilus anshuiensis
TGCGTCCAACGTGATAACTCTTGGCCTGCTGTACATGAGACCCCTACAGTGGTGGCACAAGAACAAGGGGTTTTCCCCGAAGGGAAACCCGCTTCGCATGCTCAAGGTCACGCGGAGGTGCCTATGTGCCTTAGACATGTGGAGGAAACCTTGGTTCTTGTCTCAGGGCCCGGTGCTGAGAGCTCCTTGTCGCCGCGTAACGCTAACGACGGACGCGTCCCTCACTGGTTGTGGAGCGGTCATGAGTGGCCGCTCGGCCCGCGGCCTGTGGAGTGGTCGCCATTTCAGTGGCACATCAATTGGCGTGTTTCTAGCTTTGAAACACTTTCTCCCGGTGGGAGCAGACATCCTGTCGAGGCAGGGGCCGAGGCCCGGGGGAATGGAGGCTTCACACCGAGGTGGTAAAGCAGATATGGAGATTTTTGGCAGGCTCAGGAGGACCTGTTTGTGGCTTGAGAGACATCGCACTGTCCCCTCTGGTTCTCTCTGACTCATCTAGCTCCAGTGGGGCTGGATGCCATGGTACAGACGTAGCCGAGGCTTCGTCTGTACACCTTTCCCCCGATCGCTCTGCTCCCGGGTGTTCTGGAGAGAGTGCGCCGGGACGGAGTCTGGCTGCTATTAGATGCCCCGTTCTGGCCGGGCCGAGTTTAGTTCTCGGACCTGATTTCTCTTCGCGTCGGCTCTCCAAGGGAGATTCCCGTCAGGAGGGACCTCATCTCACAGGCGGAGGGCATGATATTCCACCCCCGCTCGGAGCTGGAATTTATGGGTGTGGCCTCTGAAAACACCCCCTGGTTTTACGTTTCCTCCGCGGTGCACTGAGGCTGAGGCCTCCGGCTAGAAAAGCTTACGCTAAGCGGTGGATCAGAATGCTATTCCATAGCCTGGAGTCTTCTGATCTCCCCTCTCCGTTCAGTAGGTTTAGGTATATGTAAGTTGGGAGGAGTTGGATCTGGATCCAACCTCGCCCCCTGGATCTTGTGTTCTGCAGTGAGGACCATCTCTCTCCGTTGGGGGTCAAGACTCACTCCTTCTGAAGTTGGCCTTTGGGTGGGTAGTCCCCGCCTACTTTGTCAGGTGCCTACCTGCTTTCTGCACCACTCCTGGCTCCGTTCTCTCGCTTTAACTGAGCTCTTCCACTCTAGGCGGGGATTTGTAAGTCTGGCGACGTGGGCATTCTCGTTCCTGTAGCGTTTCGACACAGCTCGAGTTCCTGAAGGGGAATGTCTCCAGGTTACACATGTAACCATGGTTCCCCGAAGAGAATGAGACGCTGCGTCTCAGGGCATACTTCCGGCATCCTGTCAGTGCTTGCTTCATTCCTAGAAGCTGACGCTGGTTCCACCGCATGTGCTTTTAAGCTTCCAGGTCATTACGTCACCCCACCCGTGACGTCTCTCCCATCCATTGGACTGATTACACATGTGATTCAGAGCATGGTCACGCTGAAGGCATTCCCATAGCGTTTCGACGCAGTGTCAAATTGCACGATTAAACATGATTATTTAAAAAAAATAATTAAATAAATAAATAAGTTGAATTAATGTGAACAGATGACTTCAACACAGACTTTTGATTAACAGCTTCTGAGCTCAGAACAGGTCTGTCTTTTAAGGTTTATCTAATGTTCAAAATTTGAGTTTTTCTTATGGAATCTGACTGTTGCAGAAACATTTTATTTACAGTCAGACACAATTCCCTCATTATTTTGATTCTGTCTGCCTATGTAAAATGGGGTTAGTGAGATAAAGCGAGTAATGTTCAACTTATCCTTTGATCCAACATGGCCACCCCCATGAGGCAACCAGCTCCATGTAAAACAAACAAGTGACTGTATACTTTTTTTTTTTTTTTTTCCAAATGTACTATTAATTTCTCTGTAAAACTTTTTTAAATATAGAAAAATAAATATATGGATTGCACATTGAGATTTGCTCCAGAAGCTAAACTGCTATTAAGTCTTTTCAGAGAATATATCCTGAATTTATTCCTGTTGGCTATTCTTGTTTTAAACACAAATCATAAAAAAATTCAGTGAGGTTAATTCTTAAAACAAGTCTTAATATCATTTTTGCCGTTTTGCCTCTCAAGTAAATATATCTTGTTTCAAGAATGTTTAGAATTTTTATTTTTTTTTTACAGGAAAATGGGATAAATATAGTGATTAAAATGATTTTGCAGTGCATTTCCCAGGTGTAGCCTACTTCATGAACACTAGTGCCGCAACCACAAGCAGAGTTAGTTCTCAGTTTCATCCTCTTTCATCATTGTGCTCTTCTTCTGACTTAAAACCAACCCATCTTATGCTTATTTCCCATTGGACCCCCTAGAGGCTCTCTCTCATATTACAGCCTTAAATAAAATGTAGGCTGGTGATTTGAGGATGGATCCCATCTCAGGATGTAGATAAGGAAGCACACTGCCTTAGTCTTCCTCACAGGCACAGTTTCCAACGTGAAATACTGTGTCAAAGCAAGAGTTTCTGACACTAAAGACTGTCAGAAGAACATGGCAAATATGTGTGAAAATCACCTGAAGAGCATTTATTTTTGTATATTCTTCTAAATTAGCACATTTCAACAGTCGAGCTCATTATTTCAAAACAACGTGATGGGCATGCAGTATATTTGTGAAGAAAGAGCACGACAGAGAGTGACATTACTATAGATTTGAAATTGAAAGATACAGGGGGTCAGTTAAACTCAATCAACAGCATATGTGGAATAATAAAATTAGCAAAAGCCAGATCTAGTGAGTTACTTACAATCAGTTCATCAACATAAACAATGTGTCTTTTTTATTACATTATAATTTTATTGTGATACAATTGCTTACTAACATTTTCTGCGTAAAGTTAAATCCAATTTTGTAATTGAAGGATATTGCAAGTATAAAAATCAATACTTATATATGAACCTAGTAGTATACTTAAAGTGCAAATATAATATACAAATTATAAAATATACATATGATGTTAAGTTCACTTAAAACTTACCAGTATACTTGTAATATAAATATACTGCAAGTATACTTAAATAATAACTTAAAATAGTAGTTTACTGAGAGTATACATCAGAGTGTACTATCATATTTCAATATCACTATTGAAATAGTACACTTACAAGTTTACTACAACAAGTACATTGATGTTTGTATATTTAAATAAATTATACTTAAAACAATATACTAGTATACTTATCACATACACTATATTTGGAAAATATACTTGAACTCTACTTAAGTTTACTTAATAAAATTAACTTGAAGAATACTTTTTTTTGTGTGTGTAATAAGGGAGTGTAATGCCATAATCTCAAAAATGACTGTAGAAATTATGAGAACAACTTTACAGCTCAAATAATACACAAGTTTAGTTTACTTACTACATAAAGTATACTAGATCCATTGCAGTGAATGGGTGCCGTCAGAATGAGAGTCCAAAAAGCCAATGAAAACATCACAATAATGTGTTGTAAAGTGAAGGGCTGTGTCTTTGTAACAAACAAATGCATCATTAAGATGTTTTCAACCTCAAACTGCTTCCAGCTATCCATAATTTTGCTTTCTTCAGTGAAAAAGCGAAGGTTTAAAATCAAAACGCCTTGATGGATTTGTTTCTTACAAACACATAGCTTTTTGCGTCACAAAATGTTAATTGATGGACTGGAGTGGTGTGAATTACTTGTGGATTATTGTGATGAAGACACATCAGCTGTTTGGACTCTCATTCTGACGGCACCCATTCACTGCAGAAGATCCATTGGTGAGCAAGTGATGGAATGCTACATTTCTACAAATCTGTTCTGATGAAGAAACAAACTCATCTACATCTTGAGGTTGAGCATATTTTTTATTTTTGGATGAACTACTCCTTTAAAGTAATAAAATTAACTTAATGTGCTTCTTTTTTGTAAGCAAACATAAC
Source organism: Sinocyclocheilus anshuiensis (assembly GCF_001515605.1). Classification (NCBI taxonomy): domain Eukaryota; kingdom Metazoa; phylum Chordata; class Actinopteri; order Cypriniformes; family Cyprinidae; genus Sinocyclocheilus; species Sinocyclocheilus anshuiensis. Next base: position 2,449,081 of record NW_015546074.1, read on the forward strand.
ACCATAATCCCTAAAATGACTGTACATAATAAACAAATACTTATTTTGAATAATAATAATATTTTTTATTTCTATTTATTTCTATCATGACAATTCTCCGAATATTTTAGCATGGTGATGGATATGACAATGTTAATGTATTCGGTCTTGGCGGAATAGATCTGCTATGTTGCTGCTGCTGCTGCTGTTGGTTATTGCTGTTGTTGATTATTGTTGCTGCTGCTGCTGCAACGCAAGTACAGGAACTTTCTACTGCCAATACACACACGAATGCGGTGCTGTGAGTATTTAAGACATACTGTTGCCGCACAAATAGCATATAAAATAACCCGTAGCAGATCTATACAGGTGGAGCTGGGGAAGGCTGGTGAATGCTCTAGTGAATGCTAACCAGCCACTTAAATTTAAAGCAGCTGCGAATGCAACATGAAGCAATCAGCTTGTGCAAAAATAGTTTAAAGCTGTGAATATAATCAGTTTGCGTTAACGACCCATCGGCCTGCGCCATCTGGAGTTTTGTGACAGAACTTGGCTTTTATTTATTTTAAGAAAACTATGGCTGAAATTATTTCGGTAACACTTTCTATGAAGCCCATATTTATAATACATTATAAGTGTATTCTTAAGGCATTATATTGAATGCATAATGCATTATAAAAAACCTTATAATAAACACACAATGAACACCATATTAAATCTACTTTTACATTTATAATGGGCTATATATCTTGACATTGCTGATTTAAGTTCTGCACAGTATCTTACTACATCTTGTGAGTGGTAGGTGTTGAGTGTTCCCTGTGAGGCTAATATTAATTTTGATGTGAGCTAGTTAATGATTTCAACTGAAAGAAATGCAATGTTTATATGTTAGGTTACATTTTATTTTGATGGTCCCCTTAGTCTATTGACTATAAGCAACTTTGCAACTACATGTCAACTAACTCTCATTAGAGTAGTAGTAGGCTTAGGTTAAGGTTAGGGTTGGTAGAATGTTGACGTACTTGCAAAGTTACTTATAGTCAGTTTGTCTGTTGGGGAACCATCAAAATAAAGTGTTAGCAATATTTAGCATACTACAAATACTCCAATGTCTGCTAGTTGACATGTATTTGCAGAGTTACTTATCAACAGCTGTCTAAAGAGTACAATCAAATTAATCAAACTGATATTACAATAAAAAATACTTCAAAGCAAATGTGTCATATTACACATTCATCTGATCTGATATCTGATCTTATGGCTGTTTGAGAAAACATGTTATTATTATTATTATTATTATACTTATAAGTGGTCCTTGATTGCTTTAAGTAAAGTAGCATAAGAAAGATGGCACAATATGAGACTTATAATACATTATAACTATGAGAAATATAATCCATTGTAACTTAAGTGGATGCAATATGTTCTCTGTGTTATAAATCATCATACTCTTAAAAGCTGTAACCACAAATAAGTAAAAATTATAATACATTAAAACTGTTCTTATCAATATTCATAAGATGATATAACATATTATAAGGTTTTTTATAATGCATTATGCATTCATTATAATGCCTTAAGAATACCCTTATAAAGCATTATAATTGCGGGCTTCATAGAAAGTGTTACCATTATTTCTTTTGGTAATCAATATTATGCCCCCAATGCTGTCAGTTGAGCTTAATTTGTACCAAACCTGTTATTTCCTTTAAGGTCACAGTATTCCTACTGAGAGTAGTATGCTAGCATGCTATTGTGATCATAGCTTTTGCCACAACTCAGAGAACAATAATGGAGAAAATGAGAAACTTACACATATAGAGCATAATGACCTCTGGCCGAACAGGTACGAGAACAGAACACTGACGCAGACAGAAGTCTAGTGCAGGCAGAGAAGTACGTCTGAAATAATCACCTAATTAAAGGTGTGAAGCCACAAAGAGGAGTTCGTTTGTGCAGACATTCAAGGTCAGATATATTTGAATACTATTATAATTAAGCAATAGCTCTGTGATTACACACACATATGCAAATTAAACCATCTGCTGCAACATTTTATATATATATATTTTTTTTCTTTCGTGCAAACTGGAAAAGTTTCAAATGAGGTATAAACTTGCATTAAAAACAAAAACAAAAATGCACAATCAAAAATACTCATGCTTCATATCTAATTGTTTTGGGCATTAATTTGGATCACAAATAAGCCCAATTCATCATTCATTACGTAAGTACAGTAAATAGACATAGTGTGCCAGAGTGCTAATAAACAAGCAATTCGTAATGTGATTCCGTATGCAAATTATATGATTAATTTCAATTATAGATGCTGTATGAATAGTTTATTTTATTTTTTTTTGTGACTTAGATGAAATTGCCGCTCTGAACCATATGGCAGAGGGCCATTGTCCTTGTAGCATTTCTTAGAAAGTTGTCCTTCGCTGATATTTAAGAACAACAGGAAAGTGTCTAAATAAGGCTGATATTTGTGCAGGAACTTGTTTTGCACAAAGTAAATTAATTTCAACAAAGCTCTCTCTCTATCTGAAAGGATCATTCATTACTTGCAGGCATCTCACTAAACAACTATTACATCAATTTCACAAAGATTATGCTTTGCATGAGAGGACCAAATAACCACACACTGTTTGCATTCAAGTGCTGATTCTGGGGATTTAATTAGAAGTTCAATTTTGCATCATCCTGCTAATACAAACAATATGGAAATGATTGTCAGTGACCGTGTGTACTGGTACTCCTTGTGCACACATGAGAGTCAAGAGCTGAGGAGATGTGCTTTTGGAGATGTTGTTAAGTAGTTTCCTAACTGTGAGATGATAAAAGCACTTTTGAACTAATTAACTGCCTGCTGAACACCAGTATGTGGGTCAATGATATAACTCCTCTTTATAAATTTATTCAGTAATGCATAAAAATGAAGTTCATGTATATCGTGAACAACCCGAATACACATATTCTATGATATTGAGCAGTTTTATTGTATTTTATTGCATTTCAAAAGTAAACATGCATTTTGATATTTTTTTGTGGGGCAAAGTCAGTCAAAATGTTAAAGTGATGCAACTGTCCTCATGTCATAATCAAGAAAACAAAATGAAAATCTTGAATAGAAAACCTTTTTAAGTAGTTTGGCATAATTTTAAATAATAATAATAATAATAAAATAAAAAAAAATTTAATAAAACAACTTAAATGCTTACTGATCAGTGTTGGAGAAAGTTAATTTTAAAAGTAATGCATTACTTACTCCCTAAAAAAGTAACTAATTACGTTACTTAGTTACTTTTTATGAAAAGCTGCCATTACTTATTTGAAAAAGAGTAACTCAGATATTTTCTTATAAATTAAAACGTAATGTGTTACTTTACTAGTAACTTGAAAAAGTAATCTGATTACGTAATCAACATTGCTTGTAATGTGCTACCTCAACACTGTTACTGATATTTTCAAATATTAATAAGCAGTAAAGCAGCTTTGTTTAATAGTAAAGGTCAATAATACTAACGTGGCAGGTTAGTTCGGGTTGTAAAAATGTGATGTGGTCTGACTACCCCAACACATTAAGAAAATGTATTAAAAATGTATGATATTCGTATAATTTATGCGTAGCTAGCTATTATTTTATATTAGCTATAAAAAATAACATGAAAACAACTTGAAAAATATATTTAATTTCCTTTATATAATACTCTCACTTGTATTCACTGTTTAAGGAAAATATCTTATTAGTCGTTTCTTGATTGTTGCATAACATGACATTTTTCATTAAATGAAAACCTTTTATGAAAATCAAATAATCAAATAATAATAATAATAAATAGTATTTATAATATAATAAATCTAATAATAAAATAATTATACGTATACACACACAGAGTAATATATATGTATGTATATAAAAGCTTAAAAAATGTACAGGTGCATCTCAATAAATTAGAATGTTGTGGAAAAGTTCATTTATTTCAGTAATTCAACTCAAATTGTGAAACTCGTGTATTAAATAAATTCAATGCACACAGACTGAAGTAGTTTAAGTCTTTGGTTCTTTTAATTGTGATGATTTTGGCTCACATTTAACAAAAACCCACCAATTCACTATCTCAACAAATTAGAATACTTCATAAGACCAATAAAAAAAAAACATTTTTAGTGAATTGTTGGCTTTCTGGAAAGTATGTTCATTTACTGTACATGTACTCAATACTTGGTAGGAGCTCCTTTTGCTTTAATTACTGCCTCAATTCGGCGTGGCATGGAGGTGATCAGTTTGTGGCACTGCTGAGGTGGTATGGAAGCCCAGGTTTCTTTGATAGTAGCCTTCAGCTCATTTGCATTTTTTGGTCTCTTGTTTCTCATTTTCTTCTTGACAATACCCCATAGATTCTCTATGGGGTTCAGGTCTGGTGAGTTTGCTGGCCAGTCAAGCACACCAACACCATGGTCATTCAACCAACTTTTGGTGCTTTTGGCAGGGTGGGCAGGTGCCAAATCCTGCTGGAAAATGAAAT
>NW_015546074.1:2453739-2456318 GCF_001515605.1 Sinocyclocheilus anshuiensis
TCTGTGGTTCAGGAGTGGCTTAACAAGTGGAATACGACAACTGTAGCCAAATTCTTTGACACGTCTGTGTGTGGTGGCTCTTTTTGCCTTGACCCCAGCCTCAGTCCATTCTTTGTGAAGTTCACTCAAATTCTTGAATCTATTTTGCTTGACAATCCTCATAAGGCTGCGTTTCTCTCGGTTGGTTGTGCATCTTTTTCTTCCACACTTTTTCCTTCCACTCAACTTTCTGTTAACATGCTTGGATACAGCACTCTGTGAACAGCCAGCTTCTTTGGCAATGAATGTTTGTGGCTTACCCTCCTTGTGAAGGGTGTCAATGATTGTCTTCTGGACAACTGTCAGATCAGCAGTCTTCCCCATGATTGTGTAGCCTAGTGAACCAAACTGAGAGACCATTTTGAAGGCTCAGGAAACCTTTGCAGGTGTTTTGAGTTGATTAGCTGATTGGCATGTCACCATATTCTAATTTGTTGAGATAGTGAATTGGTGGGTTTTTGTTAAATGTGAGCCAAAATCATCACAATTAAAAGAACCAAAGACTTAAACTACTTCAGTCTTTGTGCATTGAATTTATTTAATACACGAGTTTTACAATTTGAGTTGAATTACTGAAATAAATGAACTTTTCCACGACATTCTAATTTATTGAAATGCACCTGTAGTTAATTTTAAATAAACTCACATGTATTTACTGTGAAAAGAAAACTACATTTCTCATTAGTCATTAAATTAAAACTTTTCATGAAAATAAAATAGAATAATAATATTAAGAAATCCAACCTTTCTAAGAACTTGGCAAATGTGTATTTAAACTACATTTTTAAAAGATTCGTAACTTTATTGTGGACATTCATTCACTTCTTTTTTTTTTTTTTTGTCATTGCATATAAAGCAATTTGAATATATCACACTGGCCTCACTGAAGGATTTGCACCTCTCTTGCTGAGGCATTGGTTCTAGCACTTTGTTTAGCTCTGTATAGTGTCTCGAGTGCTTGCAGGGATTTTATTTCAGTGAAGCGCATGGTTGTCTGAATTGAATGATAATTATAGCTATTAAATCAAAACCTTTTACCAACAGGCACAATCATTGTCTAAGAATCCTGCCACCAACGATACAGCATTCGGGGGCATTTTTAATGAGATGCTTATTTAAGTTAGTCACCTCAGGATCCGTTCAAATAAAAATGAACAGGCAACCATATTTTACTCTAATGAATGCATCTCTGACATAGGCATGAAGAAATTAGAAATTTGCCTTTTTCTTTTTTAAACTTAGAAGTTGCTCATTTGCATGATATATTTAAAATGCTATAGCATGGAAACTCCTGTAAATAACCCCATTTAGATGCATTAAATCAAAATGCAAATGCAAACTAATTTCATCTCGAGGCTGAAGTGTAAGCAGTTTTTCATGTAATTACACTGAGAGAGTTCACCTGAAAACCAGACTGACACAAAATTCTCCTAACAAAAAAAAATGTTATCTCAGGAGACAAGACGACTGTAATGTTTCACAAATGAGGGAGAATAAGGTGCATTTCATTCCACAAAAACATATATCATATGCACTGGCCTGAAACCAAAAGACAAAATGATTAAAATGAAGGTTAAATATCACAAAATGTCTGTAAATTGCATTTTAAAATAAGTCAGAATGATTGAAAACATGTTTTCATTTGAGTTCTGAAGGCTTTGGCCTACGCAACTACGTACATTTCATTTTAATCTACAGTAACTCTCATTTAAACACAAATATTCCTAGTTTTCAGTCTGATAAACATCCCAAACTGATAAAAATCCCAAAAAGAAGAAAAGAAAAGAAAAGAAAAGAAAAGAAAAGAAAAGAAAAGAAAAGAAAATACATATTTTACTTGAATGAATGCATCTCTGACATGGGCATGTAGAAATTAGAAACTTGCCTTTTTTCTTTTTTGAACTTTAAAGCTAATTTGCATGACATATTAAAAATGGTGTACATGGAAAATTCTGTAAATGACTCAATTTAGATGCATAAAAAATAAATAAAATATAATATAATAAAAAATAATTAAGCCATATTTGGGTATGTATAAATTAGAAACTTGCCTTTTTATTTTTGGAACTTTCAAGTTGCTTATTTGCATGATATATTATAAATGGTATAGCATGGAATCTCCTGTAAATAACCCTATTTAAATGCATTAAACAAAATAAAATATAAGATATAATAAAATAAACACCCTAATAAAGTGCTTAAATTAATTAATTATCTTAATTAAACCTTAATTAAGTCCAGCGAATACACTTTGAAATCAGTTTACTTTATATAAAATCCTTGACTCATTAATCAAGAATATGTATCGCTTAGGGATGGGCGATATGGGCTTAAAAATGTATCACGATAATTTCTGATATTTATTGCGATAACGATATCAATGACGATAATCTAGGGAATCCTGTTTTTTTAGAGCAAAGTATTATCTTTCCTATTTTTACCCAAAATAGGGTATTGTGAGCATTACGGAGTACACATGTAATGTAATGACTGTTTAATTCATACTGGAAGCCGGAGGGCGCCCTTGCGCAGAAACGCCA
>NW_015546074.1:2456368-2460464 GCF_001515605.1 Sinocyclocheilus anshuiensis
AAAGTATTATCTTTCCTATTTTTACCCAAAATAGGGTATTGTGAGCAGTACACACGTAATTGAATTACTGTATTAATTAATTAACACTGGAAGCCGGAGGGCACCCTTGCGCAGAAACTCCATATATGCATAGTAGAAGTAATGCTCCAGGAAATCCCTAATATGGACAGAGGTATCCAGTGATCGCTGTAGCTGAATAAAACGCAGATAGAGAAATTTGAACTGAGGAAACCTGAAGACAATAAACAATGCGATTGCACAAAATATATGGTATCTGTGTTCTTCAAGCAATCTTGGGTATTTTTATAAGGATAAAGTATATTTTTATAATACAATGCTAATCGACATAGCCTTTACCACTGTATATAATGCTATAAAATAGTATGATTTCTGCCTTATTCTGTGATACAAAACCACGTCTGATCACAAAAATGAGTTATTTCAAACACTCGACTATGTTATGAAGTTAATATGGAGAAAAAGCATGTCAATAACAGGACAACAGGTTTGTAAACGACTCATACACACGTAAAACTGTATCGCACACGTGCTACTGTAGTACATTTACTCAAGGCTCAGACCGATTTTTGTCGCACTGTACAGCCCTATCCAAACCTGTTCAAGATTGTAGAAGGAGCTGCTCAATTTCACGCCTTCCTTCACGTCACTCCACACAGTCGCACACAGAAATATGTCAACAACTAGCCTTTATCGTTATTATCACAGGAAGACTAATTATTATCGTGGGGAGAATTTTTACCGGTATATCGCAAACGATAAGATATCGGCCATCCCTAGTATCGCTCCACCTCTAAACGACTTTACTTTCCAGATGATGTCACCAAGTCCTCATATTTTAACCCATAAAACCATGTGACTCCATTCTGGTGTATAACACCCACTTTTTACAACCATTTCATGTTGAGTTTTAGCACTTATACTTTTAGATTAAGCATATAAAACACCAGCATTCTTTCACTCACAAGGGCCTTTTAGATGGACCGGCTGGTTTAACAGCATTTCTGACCTTCCTCTTCGTTTTATATGCTTATATTTTATTTATTTATTTATCTATTTATTTTATGAACGTGTGTCAGTCGATAGTCAAACTGACAAGGTTATGATGAAACCTGATGGACTGCTGAGGTCAAACAGGGCATAAAAACAAACTAATTTCCAGCTGAGCACAGGGACGTCATATAGAAAATGTTCCACTGAAGAGTCACTATTAAGGGTCCATAATGCACAGGAGTGTATGATGCATTAATTATGAAAGCACCTGTCCGAATTGTGTAGTTGCACTGTGTAATGTCTATATACATGTGCTGAATATTAGATTGTTAAGAATAGCCTATTAGCTGTATAAGATGAGCTCAACAAAGCATGCAGGGGGGAAAAAAGTGCAGATCGATGCCAAGTAAATCAGCTATCCTGCAGCAAGGTCACAGGATATAATTCCCACCGGGGACAACCACTGTAAAGACCAAATTGATTTTTTCCTAAGTTAATATACTCAGAGAAAAAAAGTAAAACATCCGAGAGCTGAATTACATCCCTGGTGCGTATTAGAACTGCAAAAAGTGTGAAATATGTTTGGTGGGGAGCGTCCGGAAAGCAAATGTGCATCATTAATGCAAACACACGTGGTATTGTTCCGCTCACCGCTGAAAAGACAATAGGATTGCGGCGAGATATAATAATCTAGGTTTTCTTGACTTTGAAAGCACAGTGTCTAACACAGCCTGCCTTCCTAATTGAAAGTGGGGTAAATAGGGAAGGTTTAATCAAAACGTGGCACAAACCCTTCATTTTCATCAATGTGGTGCTGCACTGCGTGCAGAATAGCGCTGATGATATGCCAACATCCCAAAGGAACATATACAAGCCGTCTTATGAAAATGTATAGGGAGAGTGGGATAAGATGTGTTAAACATTAGTTTGGACAACATTACAATTTTTAAATGTGTCTATGTAAATGTTTTTAATGAAGTATCTTATGCTCTCCAATGCTGCATTTATGTAATATTTAACACTATTATTTTGAAATTGCTTACAATAGTATTAAAATAATCATTTTCTATTTGAATACATTCTAAAATTTAATTTATTTCTGTGATGCAAATCTGAATGTTCAGCATCATTACTCCAGTCTTCAGTGTCACATGATCCTTCGGAAATTCAGAAACGAGCCCATGGTTGTTCTGTAGGCAAGCACCAATGTCTTGAACTTTATGCGAGTCGCGACTGGAAGCCAGTGCAGAGAGATGAGAAGTGGTGTGACATGGGTTCTCTTGGGCTCATTAAAAACAAGACGTGCGGATGCATTCTGAAATTATTTGCAGAGGTCTGATTGCACATGTTGGAAGTCCAGCCAGAAGAGCATTGCAATAGTCCAAACTAGAGATGACAAGTGCCTGGACGAGAAGCTGTGTTGCATGCTCTGGTAGGAAGGGTCTGATCTTCCTGATGTTGTGTATAGTGCAAACCTGCATGATCGTGCTGTTTTTGCAATATGATCTTTAAAGGTCAGCTGATCATTAAGGATCACCCCAAGATTCCTGGCTGAACACAATGGGATTATTGTTGATGAGCCCAGTTGGATGGTAAACTGGTGCTGTACTGATGGGGTGGCTGGGAAGATGAGAAGCTCTGCCTTTGCCAGGTTGAGCTGCAGGTGATGTTCTTTCATCCATGCTGAGATGTCCGTCAGACAGTCTGAGATCCAAGCAGGTACCATGAGCTGCAGGTGATGTTCTTTTATTCATTCTGAGATGTCCATCAGACAGTCTGAGATCCAAGCAGGTACCATTGGATCATCTGGTTGAAATGCGAGGTAAAGCTGTGTGTCATCAGCATAGCAATGGTAGGAAAAACCATGTGCCTGAATGTTGGGTCCCAGTGATGTAGTGTTTATAGAGAAGAGGAGGGGCCCAAGAACTGATCCCTGAGGAATATATATATATATATATATATATATATGTGTGTGTGTGTGTGTGGGTGTGTGTGTGCCCAACATTGTAATAATATATTACAACATCATGTTTTTACTGCATTTATTATTTCATTCATAAGAGATTAAAACATTTGAAAATCATAATATTTCCTTTTTACAAATACTGTGCAGTCACAGTCATGGGTCATAGGATTTATTTATGCTAACAATTATTTTGGGTGTGCCAATTTCTAAAATGAGTTTTATGTTAAAGCAAATTCATCTATAGGTCTAAAAATATATAATTGCCCATCTAAAAAGGTAAATTATTTGACTATTACTACTGTATATCTTAATTTTGCAGATATTTTTAAGCCAAATAAATATAATCAGGCATATTTTACTTGTACCATAATTCTTCTTGCCTGGAGGACAAGTTAAATAAACATAAATGGCACAGCTTACCCCACACTTGCCTATTATTTTCTCAGTGAAATGACCCTGTATGATAAATCAATTAACCCGCTATGTAACCCAATTAGCATTTGGATCTGAGCACACCAGGATGTTTGTGAACTACAGGGCTACCATCAGATTGAATAATCAATATTTGTAAGTCAAATTAATATCTCATTACAGTCTCCAAATAGACAGCATTCTATTTCAAATTCTAGAATTTGAAAAAAAAAGCATTCAATCTAAAATCTGTTTTTTTATTTTATGTCCCCTTATTTGTTATTTTGTTTTGTTTTTGGGGAACTGAATACAACTGTGTCACACCCTCATGTTTTCAAATGCAAAAACATTAAAACATTAAGCCAGTTAAGGCGAATATGGCTGTTTATGCAAGCAAAACCACCATCTATAGCACTTATAATAGAGCACATTCAAAATACTTTTTTTTTACATACTGCATGTACTTTTTTTTTTTTACATAAATACAGTACATTATAACCATATGATTAAAATAAACGTTTTAAAAAATTTAGCAGAACATTTAAAGAGCCTCTCCAATCCTTCACTCAACTGATGGAAGAAAATATCCTTTTGAGCAAACCAGGATGTGACACTTTACATAAATACCTAACCACTGTGTATTTTACGCTTAGCTTAAAGAGACGTTCCTTTACACACATTTTACTTTTTAATTTTATTGTAGCTTCC